>NW_015169799.1:81498-114907 GCF_001447785.1 Gekko japonicus | reverse complement strand
GGGCATAAATCAACACGGGTTAAACACAATCATCTTTCCCTACACACAACACTCTAGCTCTGGAGTTTGTGGGCTCAGGATAGGAACTCTCCTTGGACTGGCTCTGCTTCAGCCTCTCTCTCTCTTGCCCAAGAGAGCAGGGAAACTTCCATTCATTCCCCAGTCCAGCTGACTGTGGAGCAATGCTCCCTCTAAGCTGTGGAGTCTTGTGAGCGAAAATTCTACTTTGTGAGCTGCTGGCATTAAAGCTGTGAGCGAGCAATTTGGCTGCTGCATAAATCAGTTTGCTCTGGAACCCTCCTTCCTGAGCTAAGACAAAAAGCTGTGAGCTGGAGTCTAAAATACTGTGAGCTAGCTCACACTAACTCAGCTTAGAGGGAACACTGCTGTGGAGTGGCTGAATTTCTGCTGCCTCCAGGGTTCCCCCACGTCTCTGGCTTGTGGCCTAGCTGGAGTCTATATTGATGCTGCCCCGCCCCAAGGTCCCTCTTTTCCCGCACTTTTTGGTGCAGCTGTGAAGTGTAGGCCAGCAGATGAGGAAGGCCCCTCTCTGGAACTACAGCTCAATTAAGCCTTCTGGGTAGGGTTGCCAAGTGTAAATTCCTCCAGAGCGGGGGACTCCCGTCTGGTGTCTGGAGCGTGCGCGCAAAGCACGCACACACGCACCGCATGCACGTCACCCAGAAGTGACGTGACGATGCCGGGCATGCTGGGGGCAGGGCCACGACCATCCGAGAGAAAACCATAGAGTTTTCCCTTGGATGACCGTGGCCCCGCCCCCAGCGTGCCCGGCGTGGTTGTGTCACTTTCGGGTGACGGGCACGTCGGGGTGGGGTTCCCCCTGGGGCTTGATCTGCCAGCAGCAGGGAACGGGCCTCTGGGGCGGGGTTTCCCTTCCCCCCCCCCCCGGGGGACTTGGCAAGCCTACTTCTTTGGGAACATTTTAAACACGCAGACAGCAGCCATCTCACAGATACAAATAACTGCCATTTTGTTACAGCTACCAACAGCTACTGAGGGGAAAAGTTAGTCTCACACAGGAGGCAACTGTCTTCGTCAAGATAGAAAGCCGTCTGCCAGAAATTCTGAGAGGGCCCAGGGGCTGAAGGAGTGGGTGGGGAAGAGTAGCAAACCCAGCACCCGGCCAATGGCACACGAGTACTCTTGAGTGGCGGCTGATGGGCCAATGGCTGAGGGAGGGCATTATACAGCCAATGGGAGCACATGGAATGTTGCCAGACTAAATTGCAATTATGTATAAGGAGAGATGGTTTCAAAATTTAAAAATAGCTGCTACAGATTGTGGATGGGTGGCTGCAAGAAAGCAGTATAATTGTGCAATCTGGACATATTAGAATGCAGCTGTATGCACCATAACAACATAAAATCATAAGCAGAGCTCTGCTCAACCAAACCAGTAGTCCAACTAGTCCAGGATCCATTTTCTCACAGTGGTCAACCGATTGCCCTGGAGGGACAACAAACAGGGCATAGAGGCTGATGCTGCCTCCTAGCATTCAGAGGTTTGCTGCCTTTGCCGAAGGAGACTCCCTTCATTCACCATGGCTAATAGCCATTGATGGACCTTTACTACATTAATCTGTCTAATTCCCTAAGAAAAGTCACCCATGCTCATGACCATCATTATGTCCATTCGCAATGGATTTCACCATTTAATTACTTGTTGAGTAAAGTCTTTTGTCCATACTGAATCTGTTGGCAATCAACTTAATCCATCCAAACAGCTAGCTGAATCAGTCTCCCTGCTTGCTACTAGTGAACAAGACATGAGCCTAATCAGTGGGTGATTAAATGTGACTAATTCTATCACCTGTGCTTTTTAACATATCATCCAGCATGTAGACTGTGATAACATCAATATGAATATTATATCAAGCTCTACTTCTTCTTTTCGTTTTTTCCAAAGGAGCTGACCTCATCCCAAAACACTTGCCTATAGCTAATAATGACCTGCATGAACATAAATAAACCCAAACTAACTTCTGGACAAAACTGAAGTGATGCTGGAGGGAGACATGATTGACTGACAGAAAGGGGTAAGATGAAGCTTGGCAGTTATGATTGTAGATTTTTACTGCGAGGCAGATTTTCCTGCCAAAATGCTGTTCTCCACTCTGACTGAGCAGCTCCTTAGTAGCCTATTATAATAATAGAATTATAACTTTCTGTGTGTCCCACCCTGTGATAGAGAAGTTATTTGGCTTTTGCCCAGGCCAGAGATTTATTGTAGCTAAGCAGGAGCCCTCTTATAATTCCTTTTGTAAATGGCACTTGACATGAAGTAAAGTTCAAACAGTTGGGTTAGGAACAGGGCAGGGGACAAGAAGTTGAGGTAACTGTTGTTGTTCATACAAATTATAATATATTGAACAGGCAACAGTATAGTTGAAGCTTATTTTCTTAGAGACTCAGTTCTTAACTGTGAGAGGTTTGTTTGTCTTGGAGATTTCTTTCAGCAACCATGTGTCTTGATAAAGTTTCATATAACTATTTGAGTTACCTGGAAGATAGTACTTTCTTCCTGTATTTAAATACTTCCCTTGTAGGATTACAACTTTCCTTTTTTTTGCTCTTGAGCAGTCTAAGACCCTTTCCCTTTTTGCACAAACCAGGGGTCCCTTCTAAATTGAATCCACTGAATAACTGGGTAAGAAATATCCTCCTCTTTCTAGGAGCAATAATCCTTTTCTGTTTGGCTAGACTGGCAGTTTTCAACCTCCTGTCCAGTCTCTTCTGTCAAACCTAAACCCCAGTTCTGGAGACTGTTAATAAGCAGAATTCAGCAAGGGATGACACTTAGACTTTCTGATTTCTTAACGTTTCCTCAAATGTGACAGTACACAGTAAGGGCAAGGAGTTGTGCCTCTTCAGTTCCCAAGAGAACTTGTCTGTTTCACTCAGACTGAGACACACACACACCCCTCTTGACTGGCTACTGCCAAGTCCAAGCCCAAATGATAACTGACTCCCTCTAACAAGACTGACAAGACTTTTGAAAGCTTTCCTCAGCTGGCAGTGACCAATCAGAGAGAAGGGGGTATATGCAGGCAGCAGCCTATCAATCAAACTGTGTTTTACAGTGAGGCATTAACCCCTAATCTCCCATTCACTGCTTTTGATGCACTAAGTATCCTGGTTTTGGAGGTCAGTTCATCACAGCAGTACTCATAGACCCTGCTTTACAGAGTGGGGTTGGGGTTTCCCCCCCAGCTTCAGCAAGATCTCAGTAGCCCCTTTTGAACCCTTGAAAGTTTATTCCAGGAGTCCCAAGAACCATGTGAACAAACAGTGCAGGTTGAGCGACTGCACTGAGCAGGGGACAGGCATGAAATTGTCCATCCTTCATCAGAGGAGTGCTCATGAAAGAGGGAGGTTGAGGTAATTTCACCCTGTTCCCATCCTTATTGTATCCCTCACCCCACGTGGACCCAAGAACAATCTTTCTGAGTCCAAATCAATGGCTGGAGTGAGAGAATCTTGGGGAAAATCTTTGCATCTTTCACTGGATGAAGCCAAGCTATTGTTTCCATCTTTTTAACTTTGTATGTAACTTTGAAAAGCCTGAAAAACAGTACTGCAAAAACAGTAATCCACACAATTATAAGCAATAAACACAATAATACAATCAATACATTATCTCATACTCTGCAGGTTTCTCCACTAGATAATACGTCAACAACAAAAAATATTCCTATTTATTTTAAAGTTTCCTGACTAACCAGTCCAATAATTAAGAAAGACCAGTTATGCTGAAATAAAACTGGAAAATCTTTTCCCCATTCTTAAATGGGGAGTTTATCCATTTTCTCGTGAAAAGCATTTTGGAAACTGAGTAAATAATACCCCTTAATATGGAATGGTAAGGGAGGCTGGATGGTATAGCCTGATCTCGTCAGACCCTGGAAGCTAAGGAGGGTTGTACTTGGAAGGGAGACCACCAAGGAAGCCTCTGCAGAGGAAGGAACTGGCAAACCAAGACTTCTCACTTGCCTTGAAAACCCCTTGCTTGGGTTGCCATAAGCCAGCTGCAACTTCATGGCACTTTACACACACACATAATATGAAATGGGAAAGTAAGATATACCACAAAGGAAAAAGAGATGTGTGCCACAAAATAGAAAGAGGTATGTGTTATATGCCATCAAGTAGCTTACAATTTATGGGAACCCTATGAATTAATAACCTCCAAAAGTCCTATCATTATCAGCCTTGCTCAGATCTTCAGAACTGAAGACCATGGCTTCCTTTATTAGATCAATCCATCGCATGTTGTGTCTTCCTCTTTTACTGCTGCCTTCAACTTTTCCTAGAATTATTGTCTTTTCTAGCTAGTCTTGTCTTATCTTGATGTAACGAAGGTATGATAGCCTCAGTTAAGTCATTTTAGCTCCTGGGGAGAATTCAGGCTTCATTTTAAAAAAAAATTATCATTTTTTAACATTGTATATTATGTATAAACAAATAACAAAGAAGTTCAACTATACAAGAAACAAATATGTTCAACATTGTAATTGAGTCCACATAATGCAATACAAGAAAAATACAGTCCAATCAACAGCAGAATAAGAATATGTTGTGTAAGCCGATAGTCCTTCTATAGAAACAACATATCCCAATAATAAGGGATCGATGGATTCCTGGTGAGCCATGTATTGTAATACCAGAAACCAAGTCATGACAAATTTTGATTGATAATTGCTAGAATTAGACTGGGGGCTGGGCTTCCAGTTTTGGCGATTTGCTGGACCGGTGCACTCCATTGTGCTCCAAAGTGAATGACCTGTAATCGTGGCAGACGGGAGGGGTCTCGGATGTTTCCGAGCCCCCCAAAAGCCCCTACAGGAGGCTCACAGCCTGGGGTGCTGAGGGGTGCCTCTTCCAAGGTGACAGTCGAGGAATTGAGGGCCCCCTTTACCCTGATAGGTCTTGCTGCCACAAGACCATCATGGAGTTTAGAAGTGCATGCCAGACAAGGTGAGTAAGTGATCTTGCGATTCAGAGCCATTGTCATTCCGGTTCCTGTGTAGTTCCTTTCACCCCCCCCCCTTTCATTCCTTGTTTGCTTGAGTTATGTTATGTAGTCCGCGGAACTTGCCAAGGTCGTGCAGCTGGGTGTAGGGGGAGAGCTTCGCCTGGGATGTTTTGGGTATCTCGCATGTGAACTGAACCTGTGTTGACATTATAGAACTGTTGCGTTCCCATGCAATGGGCGCGAACTGTATGGTCTATTCCCGCCAGCGGGAACTGGACTCATTGGTCCTTACCTGGTTCAAATGTCTATACTTCCCCTCCCCACAACAGACACCCTGAGAGGTAGGTGGGGCTGAGAGAGCTCTTGACAGAAACTGCTTTTTTTCAAGAACAGCTGTTGCAGAACTATGGCTTGCCCAAGGTCATCCAGCAGGTGCAAGTGGAGGAGTGGGGAATCAAACCCGATTCTCCCAGATTAGAGTCCGCGCACTTAACCACTACACCAAATGAAGGGATCATTAGATAAAAATAAACAGAGCAAATAAAGCAAATGAATCAATTGAAATAAGGCAACGATTCACAAGAGGTACACACATGAAAATCATAAGCAAACATAACTATTTACACAAACTGTTTATGTTCTTGAAGGAGCAGGCGTAACTGTATACACACAAACACTTTGTGTGGATGAGTATTTTGAGTAAGCACCAGCCCCAGAGTCCGGAGTAAGTGGCAGCACAAACAATTTGTGCTGAAATGCAACTTCCATGAACATTTTGAAGTCACCTCCCACCCGGAGTCCAAAGTGTATGGAGGCATACAGAAGTTGTGCTGAAATGTGGGCAGTCCAGAGTATTTAAAAGTCACCCCCCCCATGTCCAGGACAATCTGGGATTCTTGGCAACCCCACTTTGTAATCTGAGACAGTGTCTAGAGAGCCCCGGAAGTGGTGTTTGTGGCTGACCATGGATGACTGATCACAGGCAGGCAGGGGCTTGCAGAGGCAGGAGTGA
This sequence comes from Gekko japonicus, assembly GCF_001447785.1. Classification (NCBI taxonomy): domain Eukaryota; kingdom Metazoa; phylum Chordata; class Lepidosauria; order Squamata; family Gekkonidae; genus Gekko; species Gekko japonicus. Next base: position 108,902 of record NW_015169799.1, on the reverse strand, counting down.
TGTCTTTGAACAGGGAAGCAGAGTGTCAGAGTCTAGGGTCAGTCCAAGCCAAATTTCAGGGTCAGAGTCAAAGTTTAGTCCAAAGGCCAGTCACCAAGACAGCAGAATCCAGTTTAGAGCATTATACAGGAAGCAAGGTCCAGCAGTCCAAGGTGTCAGCTAGCTGCCATTGTCATTCCGGTTCCTGTGTAGTTCCCTTCACCCCCTCCCTCTCATTCCTTGTTTGCTTGAGTTATGTTATGTAGTCCGCGGAACTTGCCAAGGTCGTGCAGCTGGGTGTAGGGGGAGAGCTTCGCCTAGGATGTTTTGGGTATCTCGCATGTGAACTGAACCTGTGTTGACATTATAGAACTGTTGCGTTCCCATGCAATGGGCGCGAACTGTATGGTCTATTCCCGCCAGCGGGAACTGGACCCATTGGTCCTTCTCGGGTTCAAATGTCTTTATTATGCCTTCCCTGGTTACCTGCAGTTATTCCTAACAATGTCCTGTTCTGGTTAAACCAACGCTTTGAAATAAACCTTACTTGCTTTGCAACGTGGAGTTGTTTTGAATGCTTGGGATCCAACACTATGTCAGAAGAAAATAGCTGGAATAAACTGTGAGTTTAAGTGAAACCCTGATGAGCTAACCAAGTGCCAAAGCGGAGAGCCGATCACAAGCCCCAAATTGTCACAGAGGGAGAGGAGGCCAGCCCTGAATGAGTCACAGCTCTGTGAATCTAGTGACTACAACTGCTGCATTGAACCTTGTGATATTTGGACTGACCTTGGACTTTGTTATCTGGACTGCCTTTAGATTCTGCTTCTTGGACCTGTCTGCACCTAATGAATTACCAATCCTTGGACTGGCTTTGACTTTGCTTTCTGGACTGCTCTGGCATTGTCTCTTTGCTCAGGTGCTTGTTTTGCCTGTTCAGCCAGGACAGTGGCGATCAAGATCAGTCTTGAAGAATTTAAACTTAACTCTGGCCAGTGATTCAGTAACATAGATTGGGTATGGGGGAGGTATCTCTTGGCTCATAATCTTCTTGATCTGTACTACTATCTCTGGACAGAATTTATTTATAAATATGCAGCCCCACCAACAATGGAAATAATTCCTAAATTGGCTACATTTTTTCCAGCACTTTGAGTGGTAAGCTTGTGGGCACTCAATGAAATTGCTGAGCAGTTGGGTTAGAACAGATAAAAGGAAGTACTTCTTCACCCAAAGAGTGATTAAGACATGGAATTCACTGCCACAGGTGGTGGTGGCTACAAGCATGGATGGCTTCAAAAGGGAATTGAATAAACATATGGAGCGGAGGAACTCTCAGTCTGGGCAAGTGAGGCACTGTATTCTTGGTGCTTGGGGGGGGGGGCAACAGTGGGAAGGGCTTCTAGTGTCCTGGCCCCACTGGTGGACCTCCTGATGGCACCTGGTATTTTTGGCTACTGTGTAACATTGGCCTGATCCAACATTGGCTTCTCTTATGTTCTTAGGAAGCCTTGTTGGAGTACCAGTGCATTAATAGCTTAAAGAACTGAAATTTAATGTTGAATATTTTGGAGATGCAGTTGAGGGATTCCCATATTTTTTCCCAGTGGGATTCTGAGATGTCAGTTTTGCAATCCTTTCTCCATAATTTCTGTTACCTTAATGGTTTTGAGCTGTTTAATGCCATTAGGATTTTCTGTATTTTTGATACCCTTTCTTTTGGCCATCATTATTTTCATTAGTATTTCAAATTCTGTTAGAGGTCTCAACAACATGCCTGAATGCTTAAGGTGATCAAGCATATATTAAAGTTGGAAATAATGAAACCAAGGGATTACTTCTTTTATTTGGAATTCTAATTGGGATTTATCCAAGATCTCACAATTTTTTGACAGGTGAGATAGTCCCACCTGTTGCCATTTTTTAAAAAAACCTTTGTCTTCTTTGCCTGGTTTAAACCATTCTTGGTGTAAGAAAGATGACAATAAAGAAACTTCTGGAACTAATTCTCCACGTCTGCTATCCCATCTCTTCAGTGAGTTATAAAGAAATGTGTTATTTTTCATTTGAAATGCTCTAAGGTGAGGTTCAAATGACATCTTGTAATGAACATGGGGCTACAAAGTCCTATTCTATTAATATCCAATCTTCTATATGATCCTTATACAACATTTTAAGGATGTTCATGAGATTAGCTGCTAAATAATTGTTCTTTAAATTCAGAAAAGCTAGACCACCTCGGTTTGCAAGTGTACACATTATAGCACCACTAAATCTTGGTTTCTTGAATGCCCACACGAAATTATATAAACTTTTCTACCACTTAACTATTTCTTTGTCAGGTATATCGATAGGCAAAGTTCTAAAATAAAACAGAAACCTTGGCAAAATAAAGCTTTTGATAAGATGTAATCTGTCTGGCCAAGATAAATTCATTTTGTGCCAGTTCTTTAGTTGAGTTGTTATAGCCTGGAAAAGTTTTGTATGATTATAGTTTATCAAGTCCCTTCGCTCCAGTAGGATATAAATCCCTAAATAGCACCAGGAAGTGCTGATCAAATTAAAATAGTATTTTTTTTTAATTAGTGTGGTTACAGTTTGAGATAAGTTTATGGAAAAAGCTGACGTAACAGGCTTGATTCGATTTAGAATCAACTTATTTGTCTTTTTGGTATCTACAAAATGCTCCTCCAACTCCACATTTCAAATGAATAAATTTTCCTCCTGTCAACTTTCTTCACTGTCCAGCTTTCATATCCATAGATAGTAATGGGGAATACCATAGTTTGGATTTATTGATCTTGGTCTCCAGCAAAGCCTTATAATAAACATATCTATTTCCCAAATATTCATAGATATAAAATTATCCCACTAAAGTATTTTTCATCACGAATGTAGATGCATGGCAAGCGATAGTATATTCTGTTGGTGTGACCCTGGGTCAGTCATAAGTTCTCTCTGAGCTGTTCTCTCAAGGGCAGTTCTTGAGAGAGCTCTCTCAGCCCCACCTACCTCACAAGGGTGTCTATTGTAGGGAGGGGAGAAGAGGGGAAGGGATTGTAAGCAGCTCTGAAACTCCTTCAGGTAGTGAAGGGTGGGGTATGAATCCAGTCTTCTTCTTTTCACTGGCCACCAAGCACATAAGGTGGGAGTAGTGATGGTTATCACATGTAGTGAGAACTCAAGATTTTCCAGAGAGATGTCCTTTCTGGTGACATCTAGAAAGCACTATATGCACTAGTAGTACTAATACATTCAAGAACTGCATGTGTTTGCTTTGCTTCCTTTTGATCACACAACTGCCTCATACTTCTGATCTCTTTCCTCTTTCATTATTACCCAGGGGCTGTTGCTCAGTGGTAGGGGACATACTTTGTATTCAGAAGGTCAGTCCCTGGCATCTCAAGTGAAATGATCTCAGGTAGAAAGTTGAGAAAGACTTCTTTTTCCTGGGGACTCTGGAAAGCCTGAGTAGAAAATGCTGAACTAAATGAACCGATGTTCTATCTTATGTATGGCATTTTCATATCTTCATCAGAAAACAATATTAGTCCATGACATTATACCCTGTTTTATTAAGTTTTGTTCTTTTTTCTATTATTCCATTTTATTCTATATCTACTGAATCTTGTCACAGGAAAATAATAATCATCTGCCCTAAATAACTGTTTGCCCTTATTAATAGGCTTTATATAATGAAAGGCACTTCTTTTACTCAAACATTTTAAATAAACTCTGTATGCTGGACATCAAAGGGAACATCAAAAGAGGTTGCTTGCGCAAATGGAGCAGCTCTATCATGACAATGGACAGCTGATGTACATGTGAAATCTGTAGCAACAATCTGAGTCCAACACAGTTGGTTATTGCATGTGACGTATGAATTTGCATCACAAGCTGGATCAGCACTGGATATTTATAAACCACTTTAAAGACTGCTTTGTAAAAGCGGTTGAGGCATTTTTGTGTTGTACCACTCGCTAACTGAGGCAGATATTTGCTTTTGTCCTGAACTATTAAATTTCCTGTAAAAGTCTGTGCTGCAGCCAAAGAAGACTAATGAAAGGCTTTCCCCAATAATAACCATAAACACTAACCCACTGGAAAAAATTACTAAGGCAATTTTGCAGAAACCCTGCCTAGGATGAGTATTCTAGTAGACAGGCATGAATGGCTGGTGGTGGTGTTCAGTCCCTAGAACACAAAATGAAACAATAGCTCGAGAAAACAAGTAAACAGAATTAAATGCCCTCAAAATGTACTTTGTTTAATCAAAGCACTTTTAAGTTCTAGCAAACAGACTATTTTTCCCCATGATCAAGTTTTCTGTTCTGTCTTCATTAAACTGAACATTAAATAGACAAGAGCCTGTTTATGTGTTACTTTAAAAGAGAGACCCAGTCCAGATATTTGGAGATAGCATTTAATGGGGAATCTCTCCTTATATATAATCCTGTTTTGGGGTGAACGTTCCACACGCTCCCACAGCCTTTGGCTCTCTCAGCTGCCACTCGGAAGGTCTGCCAATCCCCTGGTTGCATTGCCTCGCTGCACTGTCTCAGTCCCACCCACAGAGCCGGTGGCCAGCGTCTCGGTCTTAGTCTGGATGGAGCCAGCAAAGGGGATGGACACTCCCCCAGGCGGAGGCTTAAATAAGGAGAGATTATCTTCGTGTATTGGCCGTTTCTAGCTCTCCCACTGGCTGTGCAGTGTATTTCCATCAGCCATTGGGCCATCAGCTGCCACTCAAGAGTACTCGCGTGCCATTGATCAGGTGCTGGGTCTGCTCCTCTTCCCCGCCCATTTTCACTTCCGCCCCTGTTCCCTGTCAGATTCACTGGCAGACAGCTCTCTCTACTAACTTTCCCCTCAGTGGCTGTTCGTAGGCAACCAAGCTTGCTTCTGTCAGTAAAAATACAAAGGACTCAGCATAACCCCCTCCCCCGTCCACTGCCAGCCTGGCCACTTTCCTGTCAGAATAAACTAAAAACAGCTCTCTCTCCTGCTTGGCTCCACCATGGCTGCCTGGCTGCCTAATGAGGTGGGCCAGCGACCATCAAACTATTCTCTTCAACACCCTGCTTTTCAGCTGACTTTCTCCTAGGGTTGCCAATCTCCAGGTGGGACCTCCCGCTGTTACAATTGATCTCCAGATGACAAAGATCCATTCCCCTGGAGAAAATGGCCGCTTTGGAGGGTAGACCCTATGGCATTATACCCGGCTGAGTCCTTCCACCCCCCCCAAAAATGCTGCCCTCCACAGGATCCACCCCCCTAATCTCCAGGTATTTCCCTAATCAGAGCTGACAACTGTACTTTCTCCTCAGTTTGGTGTAATGGTTAAGTGCATGGACTCTAATCTGGGAGAACCGGGTTTGATTCCCCACTCCTCCACTTGCACCTGGCTGAATGACCTTGGGCAAGCCATAGTTCTGATAAGAGCTGTTCTTGGAAAATAGCAGTTTCTGTCAAGAGCTCTCTCAGCCCCACCTACCTCACAGGGTGTCTGTTGTGGGGAGGGGAAGGGAAAGGAGTTTGTAAGCCACACTGAGACATCTTTGGGTAGTGAAGGGCAGGGTATAAATCCAATCTCCTCCTCCTCAGTGCCTGTTGCTAGGCAACCAAGCTTGGTTCTGTGAATAAAAGGCCCTTTCCACACCTATGTTGGCCTTTGGGAGAAAACTCATTGGGGCCAGTCCTGCTAGCATTGCCAACTTCAGGTGGGAAGTTCATGGAGATTTGAGGGATGGAGCCTGGAGAGGATGAGGCTTGAGGAAGGGTGGGACCTCAGACAGGTACAATGCCATAGACTCCACCCTCCAAACCAGCATTCCCTAATGGAACCATTGTTGCGAATCTCCAGGTGGGGGCTGGAGATCACTCAGAATTACAACTGTTCTCTAGGAAGGAGGGGGGAGGAGATGGAAAGCTGAAGCCAGGAGACAGATAACGGTAAGTTGACAGTTGGCTGGGAGGGAGATAGGGTTGCCAACTCCAGGTTGGAAAATTCCTGGAGATTTGAGGGGTGGAGCCTGGAGAGGGTGAGGTTTGAGGAGGGGTGATACCTCATATAGGTACAATGCCATAGACTCCACCCTCCAAACCAGCCATTCCCTCCCAGGGAACCACTGTTGCCAATCTCCAGGTGAGGGCTGGAGATCACTCAACATTACAACTGCTCTTCAGTTAGCAGAGATCAGTTCTTCTGAAGAAAATGGTGGACTCTGTGTCATTATACCCTGCTGAGGTCGGCACAGCAAATTGTCACTGAGTGCCCAAAGCTGGGGCACTCTCCCAGAGCCTCTTTCTGGAGTTTGTTGTATTTATTTCCACAATGGGACTTATTCCTACTAATATATAACTAGTACTTTTTTGTAAGAAAAAAAAGTGCCACTACTCATATATAAGGTTGCACCAATTTCCACCAATTCCACCCTCCCTCTCCCACTATATGCTATTGCTGAGGATTCCCTCTCTCTTTCTCTGGTTGAGTGAGGAGGGCTGGCAAACAAGGATCAGCACTTGACAGAGTCCTGAAAAATTGCCAATACTCAGTACCAGTAAGTACCATCACAAAAAAGCCCTTGACTGAAACTAGTAGAATATTTGTATTGCAATGCCTATAACAGATGGCTTAAAGAGGGAAGAGTAATAGACTTGGATCAGTTATTCAAGTTTAAATTCCAGTCATAATCTACCAGTTCTGATTACATCTGGCCCTGCACATGGTGAGGAGGAACATGCCTTACTTCCCCACCCAGTGTGCAAGCCCCATCTTCAATGCCAGTGAGCCTCCAGATGACTAATGGTGTAATATCTAAATGTTGCCTAATCCAACATACTGAGGCTGCATATTGTTGATTTCCAAAACCAAATCCAGAAATAAACTTTACCTATGGAGTTTACACATGTTGGATTTGGCCAACTTCAGATGTCACATTGATGGCTGCTGGTGCATGTGGTAGAGCAGACAAGCCAGGTGGTGGGGTGAGGCACTCCCTACCCTTCCTTATATGTCTACCACCCCAATTTGAATTGTTGTATGATGCAGAGGCACAAACTTTCTCCCTAAATTCTGGTAAACTATGATTCCTGTTTTATACTTTTTGTGTTTTCAGGTTACCCTATGATGAGTCATTTTGAGTTGCTAGAGATCCTGGAGAAGAAACAACTCTACCAGAAATCTCAAAGGGGAAGTGGATGCATATGGAGAGAGGTGTTTGTCACGCGGGATCCTTGGGCGTTTGCCCATTGTATTAAAGTGTCTTAAAATGTTTTATTGTGTTTTTATCGCACTGTGTGCCATGTTGTGTATTATGGCGCTGCAATGCACCTCATACTGTAAGCCACCCTGAGCCCACGTGCGGGGAGGGCGGGGTATAAATAAAATTAAATTTTAAAAAAATTTTGCTTTCAGGGCACATGCATCTAAACATGTGAGAGCTAAGGGGCTACATAATTCACAGATTGCTATTTCATGCACTATGGCTATTATAATGAAAGTAAATGCAGCAACACTGAGTGGAGCCATCAGCAATGTGTAATGTCAGTAGGCTTTCAGTGATCCGTGGTTCAATAATATTGTGTCTGTATTTTCATCTGTAAAATGTTGGAAATTCTGCAACATTACAGTTCACCCTTACCATGAACCATTTACATGGTAGAAGCCTTTTTGATGGTAACTATGGGTGATGAGAAAAATCTAAATTGGTCCTACATGGATAAGAAGTCAATTTTTAAAGAAATAACATGTTTCTCAAAGCATATTTTCTTTCTCCCATTTTGGTGCCCAAATTCTCCTACCTTTGCTGTACTTTTGTCTGCCTTCAAAAGAAATCACTGGCTGTCCCAACATCCCTTAGGATTAAGAATTGCAATTTATCCTCATGTGTCTCATTTACTTTAAGCAAAGGTATCTGAATTATAGTCTCATTGCTAGAATGGCATGCTAACCAGGATGGGAATTCACATTCCCCAGTGTTATTTCAATATTAACCAGAGTCTAGAAACAATATTTAAAGCAATAGCAAACACTGGAAATTAAATAAGGCATAAAAGAAGTAGTTAATCTCCTCAGAGGTATTTCTGTACTTCTTAACTTTCCATCATAGTACATGAGCCTTTTGTAAATAGTGGCACCCTAAAGCTTATCAAATATTTTCTTTGCCAGTCTCAGGAATTTCTCTGTGCATTTTAACATAAACCTACAAGAAGGTTCCACCGAAGATGTGGAACAAGGAAACAGAGGAGACAAATGGTGTTCTGTGGTTAATTTTATTCTACAGAAAGCAATCCATAGATTATTAGAAACATAATGTTTAAGAATTTAATGCATTGGAGAAATGCAGTATACCTTTCATACAAATGCTTTCCCATTTTCTTTAGTATAAACTGGGAGGGTGCACACCTCCGTCAAATACTCCAAGGGAATATAGACATTCATATAAGGAGTTACACCTTCAAGAACACACAAAAGATGTCTAGATGTTATTGTCATTTTATTTCAGGAAAAGCTCTTTGTATTGCTGTTGAGTTCTTATACATTCAAACTTTGCAACTGCAGGTTAGCAAGTATAATATGCATGAATGTATGAATATTCAAATCTCAGCTCTTCATTGTTCAACAACAACATATTCCAGTGTGGTGTAGGAAGCTAGGCTGCTGGATTTAGGAAGTCTGGGTGCCAGTCAAAGGTACTGGGGGAAGGAATTTACCTGGCTGATATACGTATCAAAGGTATTGGGGGAGGTATTTTAACTGGTTGATATAGTGCTGACTAAGTGGCAGCCCCAAGATTTGATATGTATGTTCAAGGCCAAAATCAATCACTTAATGGAAGGAGGTTGGGAGGAGCTTGAAGACTGGTTCTTTGTGAAAAGCGGCTGAGCGTGGTGGTGGTGGTAGCAGTGGCCATGGTGGCAGCAGTGGTGGCAGGATGGGTAGTGGGAGGGCCTCTTGCTGTTGAATCCTCTCCCAACCAGAGATAATTACATTGTGACCAGTCTTCCTTCTGGTCAGGACTGCAGTCCTAAACACACACAATAGTGAATCCCACTGAATTCAGAGAAGTTTGTTTCCAAGCAAAAATGTTTGTCAAGCTGTAAGAGTTCAGAAAGGTTATAAAAAATCTGTTTCTGGCTGGGTTCTTTCGGCAGCTTTTCCCCTTGGAACCAAGTACTAGAATAGTGTGAACTAAATTTATCACAGTGCCAATCAAATTACATATGTTCAAAAATATTGAGAAAGAAATTAAAACAAGAACAACTGGACTTCTGAAGTTTTCTGTTGGGGAGGCTCAACTTTTGCTTGTTTGTTCAAGGTCCAAGAGGACCTATATTTGTGTTCCAAAGCAATTCCTCCCATGTCCAGTTGGCTGGGAACCATCAAGATTTTCACTTTCCTGACTAACATGTACGATGATTGAATTTTCCAAACTAATTTATCACACAATGGGTTGGATCCAGCCAGCTCTTCTGCTGGTGAAAAAGAGGAGAACTATGTCCCCTTTGACCACCAAAATTGGCTGTAGTAGGAGGGGAATTGGTTGATATTGAGTGGGAAAGCTGGCTGGATCCAATCCAGTGACATTTGGAATAGTGTACCTTTTACTTTCCTACTCTCTGATCAGGCATGCTACAATCAGACTAAATATTTTAATCTTTTAGAGGTCTCGAGTAAAGAGAACTTTCACATAGTAAAAAAACCCGCTTTATATTTGTTCTCCTGTAACTGTTGGTACAATACCAAATATTTAAGGTTTTCTCAGGTGTAACGAATACTCAGTGCATTCATTCTCCAAAATTCATCACCAATGAAATATTAATTTCCAGATTACAGGGGTGAAAGTAGTATTTCTATAGGAAGCGTTCCTGTTTTCACTTATCTGTCTTCAGGGTAGCTCTATTGCATGGGTGATTTGGGTTCCCTTCATCAAGTGCATGGCATCTGTGTAGTTTGGCAAGCCTCTTATTGTTTTCAACAAAAGGAATGGGAGAAGAGCAGTAGAGACATGGGTGTTTTGCCACTGATCAGCTCTACCAACCACTGGGTGTCAATGCCATTCATTCACTCCCAATCCATATGGTAATCACTTTTGGAATAATATTAACATTAGCTGGAAGATGTACATTTTCCTTAACATTTTGTGATATGACTATTGGAAAGGCACCAAAAGCAGTATTTTGGATGAAGAAATCTGTATTGTCTCTTAACAGTGAGAGACTCTGTACTACAGAAACTAGAGTGTTGGAGTTGGACCAATGATTTTGATCAAAATTCCTCCTTGGTTGTAAAGCTCATTGTGTGACCCCTTCACCCAGTCACTAACTTTTAGCCTAATGCATGTAATATGAGTACTAATGGGGCTAAACACAAACTGGCCGGAGCATCTTTGGAGCTCCTTGGAAGACATTCATAATACACATGTGATTAAATGGTGCGCATAAAAAAAGAGATTGTCTTGAAATTATCTTTTTATTGCCAACAATATGCTAGGCGTCAACTCTGCACAACAAATGGAGTTTCCTCAGAGCCAAGTATTAATAATGAATATCATTTGTTCAACATTTGCTCTCCCACATCACTAACTACAGATATGAAGAAGAAAAAGAGACCAGCATTAATGAACTGTGGTCAACAACATATATAAGAAGCTGTCTGAAGTGTTATGCAAGAAAATTGCTGCAAAAAGTGTAGTATTTTCTATCACTTAGAAACTGGAGTTAACACACATACATACACTGAATAGAACTATTTTCTCAGAGCAAAGGCTTCCTTCTGTTATTGTACTACAGCAATCTATATAAGCAATATGGTCCCTTATGCATATCCTTGCAATGAATTTGGTGATGTGTAGGCCACACTGTTGGTAGCATGAAATCCAACAATGGATTCACCATAATGATAGTGGAGGTTGGGCTGCATGTGGCCCCAGCCCTGGTCTAAATCAGCATTTAAATAGGCTGTTTATTGATTAATAGAGACCAAGTCTTCCTGTAATTGGAAGCGGCTATTTACTTTTTTGCTGTCCTTGGAACTTAAAAAAGAATACAGAATGTCTCTTGCTGGGTTTGTTAAATTAAAAGAAATAATATTTTTAGTTAGATTTTAACTGTCAGCTTGACTGGAAGTGTACACTACTTCTCACATACCTGTCCCTTCCTTTTACAACAGTTTGTTTTGATTTTCCCACATGTTCTGGCATATCTTAAAGAGGCTGGAAAATGCGTGTGTACCATACAAGCCCTACATCATATACCACCCCATTCTGGTGTACTTTGCCACTTGTGAACAGTCAGGACAGACAGCAAGATGCTATACTTGTGCAATAGACTCATGCAGTGCAGGTATGAACTCATGATGTAATAGAACTGGATTTGTCACTGGAAGCAACTGTGACATTGGGACCCCATGAAATTCTATGCCAGTGACCATCACTACATATAACTCAATGGTGGGTTGGAAGCAGGATTACCTTTCACCACCAAAACAGCTACCCTAGAGATCATAGGACCTCCTTGGACAAAAGTCATGTGGAATGGGAGCTGCAATAAGAAGGGGAATTGGCTAAGATGGAATAAAAATGCTAGCTGAATTCAACCCTATGTGTTTTCAAGTTATATATAAGCAAATATTAAACTGGCCCTATTGCTGCCTAGGAAACTGATTAGCAGAAGAAATAGGCATCTTAATGATACCAGATCTGAAGCATTTTGACTAATGCAACTCAGGTTCTATGCTGTGTGAGACTATGCTTCAAGCTGCCTCAAAATACGTTTTAGCTGAGAGATGGGATATAACTATTTCAACTAACTAAATAAAGAATATTGCAGAATTCCAAAGAGCAAGATAAATTCGTATTAAACTACATAATAATTCTATTTAGAACTGTCCTATGAATTATACTGTGCTTTATAGAATCAATATGTCACATTCTGGCTGTAATATACATATTGAACTGGATCCTCCTCAGACACTGAATGTGTTCCCAAAGACAAAGTCCAAGTGTAAAACATTGGCTCCATTAAAATCAATGGGAATTTTGCCACTAACTTCAAGGGAATGACATTCCATCTACATGATTCTGTATTTACACCAGATGTCACACATGATAACCACAACAGCCAGAGATAATATTAAGTGATGTGATAGAATGAAGTGCATGATAGTTTGGCACTGAAAGTGGATTGAGGAAAACCAAGGTATCTTTCTCACCCAATGATGTATAATATCTTCAGCTGAAATCAAGTGGAATTAAATTACAGAGAGGGATATGGCAAACAATCGACTTCATTAATTTCACACTTTGAACAAGATGCTCAGTTTTCGATGATTAAAACTGTAGTGCTCCTGGGTTCTTTTGCACATCTTCTTACAGATTTTTCATCCTTCCTGGCTACAATAGAAATTAATCCTTAGTTAAACTCCAAGAAGGTATCAGCTATCAGGAAAAACCAATTGTTAATTTAAGATTCTACTTTTGTGGTTTGTTGTATGAGGATGTGCCCAAATAGGTTTGATTCTTAGCATCTCCTGTTAAAAACATCTCAGGTAATAGGTACTGAGAAAGCCATTCTGAATAGACAAAAAGCCTTTCCAATGGTTTGACTAAGAACAGAGTAGCTTCATATAGCTTCACCTTTAGTTTATGGAAGAAAGAACCCCAAGCTTCTTCCCTCCCTCCTTTGTTCCTGTCCAAGAAACATTCCAGTCATCTCAGTGAATGAAGCATATTTTTGTGTATGCTACTGGATGTCAAACTGTGGGTCACATCATTTTTGCAGGAGGGTCATGAGTCCAGGAGGGAGGACAAGGAATACTAATAGTAGTAAATGTTTATTGCATGTGGCCAAAGGAATAAGACATTTTGTCTTTCTGTCTAGAAAAATAACAGTATTCTCAAAAGTGAGTCTCATGTCAACAAGTTGTACAGTGACTAGTATATGCACATATCATTCCAGTTCTATTTTTAAATTTATATGTAATTAGTCTTTTATATTAATGTTATTTCTACATTTAAAAGATTAATAATAAATGGCATGATCCAGACAATGCCCAATTATCTCAATATGAGATTTTAAAATACGTTTAATTATCCCAATGAAAGCCATGAGACCTAAAAAGTGTTTAATTGTGGCCAGGATTCCCAATTCTATTGTGAAATCTTGTATTGAGATAAACTGGAAGTCCGACTGGAAACTACAGTGTACTTATAGGTAAGTATATTTTGATTGCAGCTCCAGTAAATTTGCAGATTAAATATTTGGAGACTAGTTATTTATTTATTTTTTACACAGTATGTGAATATTGTCTAATTGAATAACTGAATTTTGAACCAAAGGGAAATCTCGTAACATCCATATATAAAATATTTACTTATATGGAAGCCCCATTGAATTCAGTGACATTTAGGGGTGTGCACTCAGATACACCTGAGTCAAAAATATATCCAATAAATACCTTGTTGGGGTGTGTGTATGTGTGTATTTCAGCATCTCAAAGACATCCGGGACTTTTGAAAAAGAAAACCAGGGGGGGGAATCTTGAAATAATCCTGCATATATCTGGGATTTTCTGGGAAGACTGTTTTTGCTTTTCTTTTTTGTTTCTGTGTTGGGGTTTCTATGGGCTTCCCCACTGTTCTTGTCAGTTTCAAACTAGTCTTGCCTGTTTCAAGAAGCTGTTTTCTTCCTTTGCCCTCATTCTTTTGTGTTCCATTTTCTTGCACAGAGCTTGCAAATCCCCCCCATTGTTTGGATTTGTTGTCTCTGAGATATCTGAGACTTTGTGCTTTGAGATCAATCCTTTTAAGCTTGCAGTGCCACAGTACCATTGGGTTCTGCTGGGCATTCTGTACACTAAACTGGTTGTGTTGGGCTTGCAACCCCCTTGCTTGGATTGTGATTCTATGCTTGATATCAGTCCTGTTGAGCAGGCAGTGCCATAATGGCACTAGGCTCTGCTGAGCACTGTACATTGCACTGATTCTGCTGGGCTTGCACCCCCCCTTGCTTGGATTTGTTGTGAAACTGGTATTGACACAGTGGCACTGTGTTTTGCTGGCTGGGCACTACATTGCACTGGTTCTGTTGGGCTTGCAACCCACCCCCTTGCTTGGATTGTGATTTTGTGCTTGACATCAGTGCTGTTGAGCTGGCATTGCCACAATGGCACTGGGTTCTGCTGGGCATTCGGTGATTGGATTGGTATTGCTGGTCCCTCTGTACATTGCACTGGTTCTGATGGGATGGCATTTTGCAAGAAAAAACTGAAGAAACCTTTAGTTTCTACTGCAGAGATTCTTTGGGACTTTGATTCTGTTCTGCTGGGCTTCTATTGTCCTTGCTTTTTTTGCTACTTTCCCCCCTCATTGGAAACAATGGAGGATGGGGGTACCTTCTTCTGAGGAGAGGCACCAGCAGCTATGCTGCAAATTTGGTGCCTCTACCTCAAAAAACAGCTCCCCCGGGCTCCCAGATAGCCCCAGATAGATTCCTCATTGACTATAATGGCCCTATAGGGTATAATGGAGCAAAAAAAAAAATTCTGGATTCCCGAACAATCCGAAATTTGAATACCATGCCAGTACTGGCAATTCAAGAATATCAGAAATACTGATATTTTTCAGGTCCAATATACCTGAATCTAAAAAATACTATTTTTTGTGCACACCCCAGTGACATTTCCTTCCATGTAAGTAGAATATGATACTGCAATATAACCCCAGATTGAAGTCAATGGGTTAAGAAGGCCATAGCACTATTAACTGGTAGTCTTATAATGCTTGCTTATTATTCAAAAGTAAGTCCCACTGCATTTCAATGGTTCTGAATTTTTAGTAAGATCACTTAAGATTGTAGCCTGAGAGAGCAATCTCCACCAACTTTCACATACACTCAACAATGCACTTTCAATCCATGTTAAATGGACACCTCAGAAGCGATATTATAGCATTGGAAAAAGTGCAGAAAAGGGCAACTAGAATGATAGAGGGTTGGAACACTGTCCCTATGAAGAAAGGTTAAAGTGCTTGGGGCTCTTTAGCTTGGAGAAACGATGACTGAGGGGTGACATGATAGATGTTTTCAAGATTATGCATGGGATAGAGCATGCAGAGAAAGAAGTACTTTTCTTCCTTTCTCACAATATAAGAACTCATGGGCACTCAATGAAATTGCTGAGCAGTTGGGTTAGAATGGATAAAAGGAAGTACTTCTTAACCCAAAGAGTGATTAACACATGGAATTCACTGCCACAGGTAGTGGCGGCGTCTACAAGTACAGATAGATTGAAGAGGAAATTGGATAAATATATGGAGCAGAGAGGTCCATCAGTGGCTGTTAGCCACAAGGTATAGATACGAACTCTTGGCCTGGGCCAAGTGATGCTCTGTATTCTTGGGGGGGGGCAACAGTGGGAGGGATTCTAGTGTCCTGTCCCCATTGGTGGGCCTCCTGGTGGCACTTAGTGTTTCTGGCCACTGTGTGACAGAGTGTTGGACTGGGTAGGCCATTGGCCTGATCCACCATTGGCTTCTTTTATGCTCTCATGCTTTTATCATTTGTGGGTGGATTTTGCTATGTTATACAGTAAAATCCAGTTGCATAGTGCATGGAAAATGGGTTGAAAGTGCACTGAGTGTGTGTGAAAGTGTCACTAGATGGAAAAGTTCATACTTCAGTCCAAGTTTATTCAATGGGACTTGGCAAAATGTTTTTGGAATTGCAGTCAGAATTGGTTGACTATTCAAAACATCTGGAGAATAATTGCTAGCACTGGTCCTCATAAAATAAATGAAAAGGCTACCTGGTTCAGAACTGTTTTAATCAAATTAATTTCTATGAAAAAGCACAGAAAAAAGCTCATCTGCCTTCCAGCCATTTGTGTATTGTGTATGTGAGTTGAGATTATAAATTACTAGGTATAATCCAAAACATAATTGCAATAAATTAAATCTAGTTTAAATCAGTGGGATGTCAATGTATTTAATTAAATACCGGATTACACCCAGAAAATTGGCCAAGACATTATTATGCATTAATAGAAAATAAGAGAAAGATAAAACATAACAGACCCCCAAAACTTTAAGCCTCACTAGGAATTTTATAGTACATTACTAAATAGTGTTACACCCTTCTAAGCACATCACCCTCAAAGACATTGACTCCAGAGTTATAATTCTGTTTAGGAGTAACTCTCTTATGCCCTTCTATAGCCATTGAAATCCATGTGTTTAGAAGAATGTAAGTCTGTTTGTTTAGGATTGCCCAGTTATTCTCCTAATACTTATACAGGCAGTTGATCCTATTAACTGTAAAAAGTTCAGAAGTAAAAGATAAAAGACCACCTTGTGTTCAATGGCTTATCTATAGAGTCTAAAGAGTTTCTGAGATATTAGTAGCTTAACTTTAGTGATCTTTAGATATAAAATGTTTACTGATACTCAAAATGTATTCAGAGTTCTACAAATACATAGACATATTTGACAACACCAGGATGAAAAAGGAACATATACTCTAATATTTTAATTTTATGTACAGGAATATAACGTCTGACAATTTTGTACATGAAATACATACATTTAAAATTAACTAGACAGGAATTTACATTAGCAATAAAACTGACATGTCCAGTTAATACTTACTTTAGATCTGTGTTTTAACAAGAATTTTTTTTAATAGTTTACACTCATGGAGGACATAGACATTTCAAACAAGAATAATTTACATAATCCTCTAGTATACAAAGAGATAGAGGTTGAGTGGGAATTTTGTTTGTGTAGAATAACAAGGTGATTTAATGACATCTCAGCATTCTGAGTAATAAAATAATTTAGAAGCACTTCATGCAATATGGGAGCAAAAAGGGCAGTTCCTTCACAATTTCCTGCTTGTTTGGATATCTTACGGAGCATCAAGCATGGACCACCAGACGCATGATAATGCAACTGTCAGTTACCAGCAAAGATTGCCAGGCTCAGCCCCTCCACCCAATCAGTTTTGTAAACATAAATATAGATGTTATCTTCTCTACATAGTACCAATACAGTTCACAACTCCTCAGCTTTGTAAGTAGTCGATCTGTATGTTTAATATTGAATAATGTTCCATTGAACATCACTAACAGAATTTTCTTGTTTTCACCAATTTGCTCTGATACTTCACAGAGTGTCCTCCATGTCCTATGACATAAACATCTAGTAAGTAGGATTTACCAGGCTGCAGTCCTTTAATTGTCTCTGTGGTAACTGCCTTCTGTAGGTTCTGGCTGTGAAAATATTTACAAAGGACTTTTTCAGACTTCTTCCTCAAGTCTGGCCCCAGACACTGATTCTGCTCTCTTTTCTTTTGCTCCTCATTATAATTGTCATCCACTTCTTTCCTATAAATACAAAATTTATTCCTTTCTTGTGTACCTAACCAGGCCACTGTGACTGAAGAACAAGTGCGAAGTTTATCAAAGGCTTTAATTCTTGTGTCTTCAGGAAGAGACGGAAATGACTGCTTATTAGGCCTTGTAGTAGCCAAAATCTTCAACATGGAGGCTCCTTTCTTATTTCCTTTCAGTCGAATGAGGTATTTAGCTTTTGGCTTATCCCTAAGTTGGAACTGACGGACACCTTCAACATTTTGAGACAACAGAAGCTTTCCATCTCTTCTGACTTGGAGCTGTACTGCAACAAGACATGAATGCACAAAGAACGTAACTTTTTGGTGTGATGATACTGGAGCAAAACGTAAAAACTTAGAGCCCTTTCTCTTGATGAACACATCTGTAACTTTCCCATCTTTGAGATCAATTGTCTTCTGCTTGGCTTCCTCTTTGGTTCTTGCAAAAGTGCCAACATAGGCAGTACTCATATTTGTGTTAACATTTACAGCAAATATATCAAAGTAATATTGTGTATCTGGTTTCAGTTCGGACACGGTGAAGATGTTCTTGTTTCCTATGCAAATCTTTTCCAGGTCAACTTTGGGCTTGGAGTAGATATGCCGCCCAAACTTTGATGAAGATTTTAAAAAGCTACGCTCTTTGCCAGAATTACTGTTGGAAGAAAATCCAAAATAGGCAAAGTCAAAGGGGCTGAAGTCCAGACCTGGTTTGGGAGCCATCATGAAGGCATCATCAACATTCTGTTTAGCTTCAACAGCACAGAGACTTTTGAAATTATGTTCTTTATTAATGACCACACAATATTGCACTGGCTGTTTCAGCAATGAAGCTGTAGGGCTTGGTTTCCATGCCAAAGTGACAGTTGTACGTCCAAGAGAAGTGACATCAACTCTTGGATCATAAGGTAATTCAGGATAGGGTTGATCTGATTCTGGAGTTGTGGTGGCATATACTTTGAAGTGTGTGTCTTTCTCTGTTGATAGGAGTTCCAGCTGGTACAAGCCAGAGGGTGAACTAGAGGACACAAAATACTCAACATCATTTCCTCTGTATGAGAACAATTCTGTTCCTTCTTCATTGGTAATCTGTTGTTTCTGCTGTTCAAGTGGCTCTGGTTCACCTAGAGAACAAAGACGTTTTTGAAAGGCAGTCTCAAAGAGAAAATAAATACAACTTAGATGTGAAATCAACTGTTCCTTGAAAGGCAATCATAATGACTGGCTGGCATATTTATAAATCATTCAACTTTTGAATAAACAACACTGCCATCATATTAATATATTACATTTTTACAGATGTAGTAGGGTATATAAATGTATCCTATTGCTATACTAAGATGATTTAGGGGGCATATGACACTATAATTTTCTTTATTACACATTTATATGACATATTCTAACTCAGTTGCTGAAGTGTCTAATACTCCCATCAGTCTCTCCATATGAATTTCATAACAACTGAAGAAAAAGCAAATGGTTCAGGATTCTTAATATATACTTAATCTGTACATGCTCATACTATACACTAAACCCAATTCACACATACAATCATGTATGTGGGCTGTTTCTAATAAAACCACATAGCTCCACAAAATAAAACTGGGAGGGGGAGTTGAAGTGGCTTCATACATCCACTTACTACTTGGCATTGCTGTCACATGGTTATTTATTTTTATTTACTTCATTACTTGTGTTACAAATGGCCACCCATATGTGTTGTACATATAAATCTGGCCTTAAAGCACAATACCAATAATTTGCTGACGGAGAATGACCCTGAGCAATCACACAATCAGAAGAAGACAGTGGAACATTTTTCCAAACCTGGAGGCTTGGGTAATATAGTGATAACGCCACCTTCCCCTGTAGGCTCCTCAATTTCCTAATCCTCTGTCCTAAACTACCACCTAATATTCTTGAGATGACACAGGGAACAGGCTCTCCCAATTTCCTTGAAAACTTTGGGAGAACCTTTGTATATAAAGCATCTTCATAGATTATTCCAGTTCTTACACAATACATTATTACTCCTATCCTGCACCAAGTAGTCTGATTTCTAGGAATAAGCTTTGTATTTCCCCCCATAACACAGAGTAACACTGATGTTCTTTAACTTCCACAATATTGGTTTCTTTTTACTACCTTTTCACCTTGCTTTGCAAAAATTACATAAAGAGATAATTAAACAATAAAAGTACCTCATAGCCAAAGGCTTCTGTGTGCACACGTGTGTCCCTACAGTTTATCCCAGCTCTTTCTGCATACCTCTGAGAAGGCTTCATAGTTCTCAGGGTTGATTTTCATGAGTCAGAATTTATATGGTGGGAACCACAGACCCAACCTGTGAACTCAGAGAATCAGAGCCATACCTTATTTCTCTCCTCCTGTGCATTTTGTATCTTCTCCAGATTAGACCATGCCACATATACAGTAGGAGTTTTGACCCCCTACACTATTACCCCAGACAAAAACAGTTTGGGAAATGAACAATTCAACCCATTGTGGAAGACCATGTGGCCATGTGGTTTTCTGCAATGAGCCAAATAGCTCCTTCCCAGATTGTTTCTGTTCAGTTTAACAGCATGGGGGAGAAAAAGCTGAGGCTTTTTCTTTACATGTTCGACAGTCCAATCAAGAGTGGGGAAAGCAAAGGAGGGAAAAAAGGAAAACATGCAAATGACATATTACTCTGGTGGAATTTACAGTTTGGGTCTACGGTCCCCAGCCTGTCCTATCCTTTGAACTCCATCTTGTGGAAATTGACCCTCAAAAATCAGAAACTGGCTTACACAGAGTTACTTTTTATGCGATAACTATAAAATGTAGCAACAGACTATGAAAAACTAGTTCTGTATCACTACTGATTCTGATACCTTCAAAATGGTAATTTTACATGAAATACTCTCCATGCCCTACTGATTCATACCAGGCATAAAACTAGAATTTCCTCTGGCTTTCTGTTGTTTACCTGAGCCTTCACCACTGGATTCTTCTGGAAGCTCCTGCAAACTTAGTTTCCATTCCAAAGGAGCATCACATGGAGTTACTGTAACTGCCAAGGGTGTGTTATCTTCCTCCACCACAAAGAAAAATCTATGGAAAGATTAATGCATGCATTACATTCTTTACAGTATACTTTCACTTCCAAGAAACCACATTATTTTAAAAAAGAATACAATTCAAACTTCTGCAAGAAATCAATCGAATAGTAACTAATGTTCACTTAAAAGTTTGCTTACTGTAAAATTCAAGCTTTGTGGTTTTTATTTGAGGCTAAATGTGACGTATCTGTTTATATATCAAGTTTCTTAGTAGGCATCCTGTAGCTCTTCACATTTCCTTATTCAATGGAACCCAGTCATATGAAGAACTCCACAGTAATAATTTATTATTATTAGGGCAAAATAAGGAATATTTTATGGAAATGATTGTTTCTTAAATGTACAAAAATGAATGTGATCTCTGCATTTATAAAAGCAAGTGTTCAAAAGAGCTTGTTTCCCATTTTCATATCTTATTTTAGTGATCCTAGTAGACCTCTCATTGCTAAAACAAATGAATGTGAAAATCCTGATGGGCTACTGGCCTATTATGCATGGGTATTTTGCCTCGCTTTCACCGTGCATGTCCATCAGGTTTTCTTTGTCATTCTGCATTGATTTTCCTCCCTTCAGCACTCAGTTCGCTTTCTGGTCAGTTTCCCAGGGTTTTCTGATAGTGCTTTTGTGCTGATTTTTCCCTTGTTTTGCTTCCAAGTTGAAGGTTGTTCAAAAGCATACAGATTCCCCCTGCCCTTTTTGCCGCCCCCAAAGGTTACTCCCTCTGTTAAAGGAAATTCATAGTACCTCTTGGGACTTGAATATTCGATCCAAAATAACATCTTTGGGCCTCTCCTTGGAGGAGTTAGCTTTCTCTTCTGAAGCGTATATTTTTAATACAATCAAACAGAGGCTTTTAGCTATTGAGTTTCAAAAACTGCAGCCCTTTCATCCCCCTGTCTGCTCTTCAGCTTCATTAAATCTTAAGAATGATGTGGGATGTATTCCCCAGTATTTGTATAATTTGGATAGCCTTGCCATCGAAGAGCTTTTTCCCTTGCTCGAGTAAATGCCTTTCCATCAAAACTACTGTATGGTAGGTGTCATAATATTCCTAAGTATGAACGGAGATGTGACTGTGGTTCAAGCTCTCTTGATTCAATTGATCACATACTGCTGGACTGTTCGTTGTATGTATCTGCTAGGGAAAAATGGTTAAACTCTTGGTTGCATGGTAAATATCACCTTTCTAATGAAAGAAAATGTCAAATTCTATTGAATGATACAACAGCAGAGATTACAGTGGCAGTGGCTAATTTTTTAGTTGATGTGATAAGAGTGAAAAATTTGGGAAACTCCGTTTCATGATTTTATAATTATTCCAGTTTTTTAGTTGACTGTGTCACTTTCTGTTTCTGATCTTAATGTTGTATATGCAATTAAAGGTTTATTGATTGATTGAGGTTACTCCCCTGCCCACATTGAGGTCATTCCACCCATTCTGTACCTTCCACCATCTTCCACCCTTCATTGGTGTACAAGCTCCAGTTCCTCCTCATTTTAAATTTTTAGTTTTTTTAACGTGGCATGACTTTTGCAATATGAGACTATTGGTAGTCTCAGATCGCTGAACTAAAAAATTAAAACTATGGGGGAAAGTTTATAGATGTCCATGTTCAGATTGTGATTACCATTTGAAAACATTTTATGATTTTGGGGGGCTTTTGTTTTTGAAGGCTACTCACAACATTTGTTTATCAGTAGAAAATTTATATCTGTATCTTAATAGTTTTTATAGTCCTGGTAATAACTTTTTAATTTAAAATATTTCTTTATTCAACCCAATAAATTACAAAATTCATATACCAAATGTAAGATAACAAATCTAAATATACAAATATACCGCATAAAGGAAATGCCAAATATTCAATATAACAAGATTTCCATCTCTCCCAAGGCCATCACAACTTGTTCTTTGCGGAAAGGGAAATATCTCAGGCAAGTCAATTTAATAACATTCAATCCTTCTCTCCCAAGGCCATCACAACTTATTCTTTGTGGGTAGGGTAATAACTCAGGCAAGTCAGTTTATTAACCAATTTAGTCCAATCCAATATCTATCGTCTGGTCATGTCGAGACACAAAGCTTAAAAAGGGAAACCACACAACCTTAAAATTAGTAGAATAAGAACCCGATAATGTATTTTGAATTTTTGTGGCCACATTTTCTAAAAGGCACAAATTTAAAAAAAATTGGTATCAGTGGTCTCTATGTAGTGGTACAGAACTCTTCCATTTTTGGGCAATTACCAATTTTGCAGCAGTACATAACAATGCCACTAGCTCTTTTTTCTCCGTTGAGATTTCCCTATTCAGTCAAAAATTCAAAAGTAAAACTTCAGCCTTGAATGGTATATTATATGAGACAATCTCACTGATTTGGGCATCAGAATTACTCTATGAATTTATATGCCCACCAACAATGCCAATAGGTGCCTATTTCACTACAACCACACCAACATACCAGGAAGGAAGATGGGTGTAGCGGGTGCAGCCTCTGAGGTGTCTAACACCATCTAGACATACATTTAAAGGTTACAGCTCTGATTGAGAAAGTTTTTGATCTCAAAGTATTAGAGCTCCAGATCAACTCCCACTCACTTTAGTCCTTGTAATAATGTTAGTGGCAAATTTCCACTCCTAGCAGTGTTCCCTCTAAGCTGAGTTAGTGTGAGGTAGCTCAGTTTTTTAGCATCTGGCTCACATGTTTTTTCTCTTAGCTCAGGAAAGATGGCTCCAGAGCAAACTGATTTATTCAGTAGCCAAATCACAACTTTAATGCCAGTAGCTCACAAAGTAGAACTTTTGCTCACAAGACTCCACAGCTTAGAGGGAGCATTGACCCCCAGTGCACTTTTTTGTCCTTTTGTCCTCTACAATGTTGTCACCTGCATGTTAGTAAAAAGAAAGGCACACAAAGTACAACCATCCTCAAGCACGTGAAGGACTGCCATATAGAGGATGGTGAAGAGTTGTTGTCTGCTGCCCCAGAAGGTCGGACCCGAACCAATGGGTTGAAATTAAAACAAAAGAGGTTTTGGCTAAACATTAGGAAGAACTTCCTGGCAGAGCAGTTCCTCAGGGGAACAGGCTTCCTTGGGAGGTGGTAAGCTCTCCTTCTTTGGAGGTTTTCAAACAGAAGCTAGATGGCCATCTGACAGCAATGCTGATTCTGTGAACTTAGGCAGATCAAGAGAGGGAAGGCAGGAAGGGTTGCATCAGTGCTTAGTTCGCGTGGACCTTTCTTACATGTCCAGGGAAATGCTGATTGCCACTTTGGGGTCAGGAAGCAATTTTCTCCAGGCCAGTTTGGCCAGGGATCCTGGGAGATTTTGTGTTGTTGTGGGGGTTTTTTGCCCTCTTCTGGGCATACAGCAGGAGTCGCTGGGGGTGGGGGGAGGTATTTGAATTTCCTGCACTGTGCAGGGGGTTGGACTAGATGACCCTGGAGATACCTTCCAACTCTATGATTCTATAATTCTAACCTCTTACCACTTATAGGCTTTTTCCTGGGGGGGGGGAAAGCCTGAGGTATGAAACAATCCCTGAAATTATTTGCTTTTGACACTTGGATTGCTTTTTTACACCAGCTCACATAATGTATTAGGGTACAAAAATGCTAGTGAGCTTTTGTTTGTTTGTTTTTTGTTTTTTGTTTTAACAGAAGACACAGATCCAGGGAAACATCTTAAGTACTAGGGAGAGATACAGCCCCCACCCAGACAGCCTGATGACCATTCCTGATAACCTGATCATAGAGAATATATTCTGAGGGTACAAAAATGCTCCAGATATGAGCAGCTTTTAAAAGAATTGATTTGAGGGTGAAACTACTCAAACAAAGCATTCTCTACATTGTCTGAAAATGTGTTTTCTGGCTCTGGCTTTTTGGGTGTTTTGAAACACAATAATTACTGCTACAACA
This sequence comes from Gekko japonicus, assembly GCF_001447785.1. Taxonomy (NCBI): domain Eukaryota; kingdom Metazoa; phylum Chordata; class Lepidosauria; order Squamata; family Gekkonidae; genus Gekko; species Gekko japonicus. Next base: position 84,509 of record NW_015169799.1, on the reverse strand, counting down.
ACAAAATATATTGTGGGACATTTTTACCACAAGATATACAGAAATTTGGCATGTAATATATACCCCATGGTATAAAATGTGAAACTTTTTTGCAAGTATGATGAGATAATTATGCAGTTTCAACAACAGTTCCTTTCACTGATACTTTAAGATAGCCCAAATACCTTTTGGGTGTTTCTCTGAAGAGATAGCTGCTAATTTCAGCTCCATCTGGGATTACTGATGAATCATGGAAAAAAGTTTTGTCCTGGATCTGCATCTGAAAAAGTTCTTCATCTCTAGTGGGCAACTTCTGGGTCCAGGAACTAAATGGCAGCAGCAGCAGAAGGTAGGACATGGAACAATGCAGCAAGAGCATCCTAGAGTTAATAAAAAATAAATATTGTCAAGGATAGAACCAGTAACAAAACTGCAAGGATGCATTAATGTGTTATCAGACAATTGTTTATAACATTTTTATGAGGAACCTGTTAATACAATAGAAATGTTGATTAGAATAGTGAAGTCATGGACTCATAATAAGGATTTTCTCCCAGTTTATAATATTAATCTAAAATAAATGTCTGGATTGCTGAAGGTTACTTGCCATTTTTATAACTGTAATTACATACACTGACAAAGCTGCTACTGCTACTGCTGCCTTTTCTTCCATGAGCCGATCCATGCCGGTCAGGGCCGGATTTAGACTTGCTGAGGCCCTAAGCTATACAAAACCCAGAGGCCCCCTACTGTTTTAAATTACATCAGCTGGTCTCAGAAAAATTTAAAATATATACGCCTTTTTAATATTTGAAATCATTTTTATATTGTGTTTTTATTCGAGGCTCCAGCAGATTGCGAGGCCCTAAGGTGTAGCTTATTTAGCTTATGCGTAAATCCGGCACTGACTGGTAAATACGAAGCAAGGGACAAGGCATCATACGGGGAAGGAGAAGATGCATCACATGGTTTCCTATGGAATGTGCTGTCTTCCCCCATCCTACCATTCCCAAGTAGCAGTGCAAGAAATGTCAATGGGAATGTTTGAAAAGCAATTTATTTGCTGGTTTCACTTGTAATGGATGATTCAGTAACAATTCAAACTTTGGGCAGTTTGTCTATCCCTGGGTGGAATCCACCATTTATCATTAGCATATCAATAACTTTTAAAAATTACTTATAGGCATTCTATCAGATGCAGTGAAAATCCCTGAGAATATTCATAATATAAGAGGAGTTATGTATTCATATTTGGTGAAAGGGCTTTATTTCAATTGTAAAATGGGACTGTCCATATTCACTGTTTATAGTTTTTCATGTATCTTCAGACTTTGGATTTTAAAAAGTTTTTGAAGCAATATGCTATGCACATATTATGATAAGGTGTGTATGTAAATCAGTAACTTATTGTTAGTTATAATAATATAATCAGGATTCTGCTGTGCAAGTTATGAATGATCAGTGACAACACAGTATCTCCCTCATAGCAATTGTAGCACAATGTCTATGAAATGTCAAATCATTCTGTAGTTGTATGAAGTAATAAAAATATATTTCTTGAAATAACTAGAGCAGAGGTGTCAAACCCATTTGTTACAAGGGCTGGATCTGACTTAAATGTCACTTTGTCAGGCTGGGCCATGTGTGCCATGAAATGTAACATAAGGTACTGGAGATATACACTTTATAAAGATGATTTCAGATGCTGAATGGCAATAGCAGGCGTGATTGGATTAGGTGTGATATACAGACAGGTGGAGATCTCAGCATTGGTATGATATACAGAGGCATGGAGTGATCAGCATTGGTAATGAGACAGGAAACCTAGGTCTCAATTTGGTACAGGAGGATTCAGTCCAGGAGGATGCAAAGAATAAATGGAAAAAAATCTGAAGAAGTGAGCAGTGACTCACAAAAGCACATACCCTACCACAATTGTGTTAGTCTTTAAGGGTGCTACTAGACTCTTACTCTTTCTACTACTATTAGAAACCACAACATTCAAAAGCCAGTGCATGAACATTTTAACCTTCCAGGGCATTCAGTTGCTCTCCTAAGAGCAGCAGTTCTCTTACAAAGGAATTTCAAAGGGAGATTAGAAAGAGAGACGGCTGAATTGCAACTGATCATGAGGCTCAAGACAATGCAAACTCCTGGACTGAATTGAGACCTAGGTTTCTTATTACCAATGTCTGCTATTGTCATTTGGCATCTGAAAACACTTCACTCTCCGAGATATAAAGACAAATGGTCTCATATTCCAGCTTTATCTGAAGAAATGAAAAAATACAAGAATACTCCTTTCTCAGAAAGGCTTTGTACCTGCCCATTAAGGGAGGTTGAGACTACAGAGCACATGTTTTCTAGATGTCCGTATTATAAGGTGGCGTGTAATAAAATCACTCTGCTGACTGAACAAATTCTGGGTCTTTCCGAAAAAGCTAGACTCGAGTTTCTTCTATCTGATAGAAACCCCAAAATTACCCACCAAGTAGCCAGTTTCTGTATGGTGATACTCAGATCATGGAAACTCTAAGGTAGCTAGTTAGATATAGTTGTTTGATATTAGATTAAATTTTAATTTGCTTTTAATGTGTCACTGATGTATCTTAAAATCTTGGAATATTGTAAAGGTGTACTTCTTTTTTTAATATGTTTATTTTCAGTTTTTCATTATACATACATCCACTTTCTTTGATTTGTTACATTTGGGGGTTAAATTTACAAATTTAACTCATACCATTTTATGGCTTTAGTAAAGGTGTACTTCTTTTTTGTATGACTGGTCTAAGGACTGTAGAAATAAAATGATTGATTGATATCTGAAGAAATGAACAGTCATTCATGAAAGCTCATGCCCTGCCACAAATTTTGTTAGTCATTAAAGTGCTGCTATACTCTTGCTCCCTTTCACTAATAAGGAATGCAAGCTGTGCTGTTAGGTTTCTCCCCTCCATCTGTTAGAAATGGAAAGGGAGATCTCTCCAAGGGCCATGGGACTCCCCCCCGGCATGCTGTCTCTGGCTCTTTCC
>NW_015169799.1:81054-81478 GCF_001447785.1 Gekko japonicus | reverse complement strand
TAAGAAGGAAGAAATGCAAGCTGAAAGTCCTCCTGACTCACCCCCACGTGTGACTTGTTTAAGGGAGTGACTGCAGCAAAACTTAGCAACCAGGCGAAGAGAGGCCAGGCTACAGGGGAGATGCTCAGCTAGCCCAGAGTTCTAACAGGAGACTGGGCGATTGTGCAGCTGGCTAATTGGTAGCAGCATTTAACTCCACACTCTGGGCAGTACTCTTCATGGAAGCAACAATTCAGCTTCATGCTGCTTGTATCCACTTCAGCTTGGCTCTTGCACTTAGACCTTCGGACCCCCTGGCTTTGGACTTTTTTGTGTTTATGGATCCTGACCCCAGCTTGGCTTTGGGCTTTGCACTGTCTTCTTGGCTCCTGACCTTGGCCTGTTCTGGACTCCCTTTGACTGGCATCCCAGCCCGTGGCGCGCG
>NW_015169799.1:48843-80761 GCF_001447785.1 Gekko japonicus | reverse complement strand
CTTTCCCTAGCATGCTCCCTCTGGCTCTTACCCTCCCTCTCTGTCTCTGAAGAAGAAAAAGTGTGCTTGCACACAAAAGCTTATACCTGGAATAAAACATTGCTGGTCTTCTTAAAAGTCCCACGAGATGTCATTTCCCCCCTTTCTCTAGCTCTTTCTCAGCCAATCGAAGGAAGGCTTTCTCTCTCTCCTCTGAAGCAGGAAATAGGAGAGACTGACCAAAAGGAGATGCAATTTTAGAAGCAGGAAGCAACACAGAGTCAGTTGCTCTCAGGCCGGATTGGAGCCTTGCAGGGGCGAATCTGGCCTGTGGGCCATATGTTTGACACCCCTGATCTAGAGTACCTCAAAAACAAAGGAATATTTTTCATGAGTGCCAACTGGATTCTTTTCTTTCCCCAAACCACTAGTAGACACCAGAGAGAATTGGTGCCACTCTTTCTAATACAATTTTTTCTCTGATGAAAATCTCTGGGAAAGAATATGGAATTTAGAATTTGTTTTCTGTTTACTTCATATCATATTATGGAATTTATACTGATGAAAATAAGAAAATATTGTGATTGTCAGTTAATACACAGGGAAAATAAATAAGCTACCTTTGTATTCACTTTATGGACATATTAGCTTTTTATCCTGTTATTTTAAAATTATGGCTTAGATCCAGCCAGTATTTTCCCTCAGTCTTACCTGGAGTAGGGTTGCCAGCCTTCAGGTGGGGCCTAGGGATCTCCCACTTTTACAACTGATCTCCAGCTGACAGAGATCAGCTCCCTTGGAGAAACAGCTGCTTTGAAGGGGGGACTCTATGGCATTGGACTATGCTGAGGTCCCTCCCCTCCCCAAACCCTGCCCTCTCCCGGATCCTCCCCCAAAGTCTCCAGGTATTTTCCAACCCAGACCTGGCAACTCTAACCTGGAGTGAGGGCAGAAGTTACACTGAACAGAAGGGTCCCACCCCACCTGGAAACACCAAGCTCTGCACAGGCCTAATGGGCTCTGCCACACCCTCTTCTCCATTTAGTTTATGAGTTGCCCCCTGAGCCCCACCACATTCCAAGAATGAAACATTCTCTCAATGGGGTATAATGCCATAGAGTCCACCTTCCAAAGCAGCCATTTTCTCCAGGTGAACTGATCTCTGTCACTTAGAGATCAATTGTAATATCAGGAGATCTCTACCCAACCCCTGGAGGTTGGCAATAACAAGTAGACTACAGCCCTGACTTCATCAGATCTTGGAAACTAAGTAGTGTCGGCCTTAGACAGTGTTTGAATAGGAGATCACCAAGGAATTCCAGGGTCACTATGCAGAATAAGGCAATGGCAAATCACCTCTGTTAGTTTCTTGCCTCAAAAACACTGCAGGGTCACCATAAGTCGGCTGTAATTTGATAGCACTTTACACACATGTACAACAGAAGGATGCATATGAGTCTCCCATACTGACAAATATGACCAGGAAGCTGCGAAGACTGCAGAGCTGCTGACTCCCACTGTATGTCTATGGATATATCAATAGCATGAATATATATTAAATGATAGACTATGATAAGAATGGCATTCATTATCTCAAGAGTCTGCTGAATTTAATTTTGATAGCACTGCAGAACTGATCACCACCTATTACAGTATATCCTTTTTAAAACATCCATCCCATTAATATAGTAACACAGTTGAAAATGTAGTCACAAGATAGCCTGGACTAGCCGGAACTCGTTAGAGCCTCGAAGCTAAGCAGGGTCACCCATGGTTAGTACTTGGATGGGGGACCACCGAGGGTTGCTACACAGAGGAAGGCAGTAGCAAACCACCTCTGCTCATCACCTTGCCTTAAAAACCCCATGATGCAGTCACTGTAACCCTTTGTTAAATTTTTCTCTCCCCCTGTCTACTATTACACACATGACCTAAATACTTACATAGTGCATAGCAGGGATCCCCAATGTGGTGCCCGTGGGCACCATGGCACCAACAAACACCTTTTCTGGTGCCTGCCAAGTATTTTTAAGAAGTGTGCGGAGCCAGGTAGGGCTTTTGCCCAGCAAGGCTTCTGATTGGCTGTGGGAAATTTTTTAAATGTTGCTTTGGCAGCAACTGCAACCACAGCACAAGGATCTACACTGTCTTAGGCTGCTGCCACACACCCTAAGTAATCCACTTTCAATCCACTTTCAGTGCACTTTCAAAGTGGATTTTGCCAGTTCACACAGTAAAACTCCACTTTGAAAGTGCACTGAAAGTGGATTGAAAGTGGATTACTTAGCGTGTGTGGCAGCAGCCTTCCTGAAGTTAAGATGTGGCAATTATTCTGTGGCTAGCTCTGCCTCCTGCAGCAGCCATTTTGTGGCCACTATTTTGTTGCTGCACCCACCATGTCCTATTAGAATTCCAAATGTGCCTGCAGGCTCAAAAAGTTTAGGGACCCCTGCTGTATAGGGATATGCAATGAAAACTATTGTGTGTACTACAAGTTACCAAAACACTTAACCAGACAAACCAGTTTTGATGACAGGATTGACAGACTGCCTACCTGGAGGCTCTCTCTTTCTCTTTTAAAACTGCTACTTAACTTGACACTGCTAGTGAGCTGAAGCCAAGAGTCAAAGATCCTACATGTACAACAGATAAGGCCAAGTTGGCTCTTTAAGGAGCATGTATATACACAGCCAACAGCGCCCACTGCATAGGCAACTGATCACAGTTCAGCAGCCACATTCTTGCCTGGATCTGACAGGGCTGCCCAGCCTCAGCTGTTGGCTTGGATCTCCCTCCATGGAGAGAATGATGCAGCTTCTCATTCTTAAGAACATAAGAGAAGCCAATATAAGATCAGGCCAATGGCCCATCTAGTCCAACACTCCATCACACAGTGGCCAAAAATACCAGGTGCCATCAGGAGGTCCAGCAGTGGGGCCAGGACACTAGAAGCCCTCCCACTGTTGCCCCCCCAGGCACCAAGAATTACAGTGCACCACTTGCCCCAGGCTGAGAATTCCTATCTATACCTTGTGGCTAATAGCCACTGATGGACCTCTGCTCCATATGTTTGCTACTTTAAAGAGAAAGTCTTTAGGCTGCTAATCTGGCAACCCTATCTGGCCCAGCTTCACGGCTGAAGATCTGTCACATTTGAATCAGACACAAGACACGTAACAAACCTGGAAGGAATTGGGCTTGAATTCCAGCTTGAACCATGAAGATCATGGGCAGTGCAATCCTAAATAGAGTTGACCATTTCAATCCCATTGATATCAACAGATTTAACTGTGTATAACTTGGTTTAGGATTATACTGTGCATGACCTTGGGCTAGTCACTGTGTAGGGTTGCCAGCTCTGGGTTGGAAAATACCTGGAGACTTTGGGGGTGGCTCTGGGAGAGGGTGGGTTTGGGGAGGGGAGGAGCCTCAGCATGGTACAATGCCATAGAGTCCACCCTTCATAAGAACATAAGAGAAGCCGATGTTGGATCAGGCCAATGGCCCATCTAGTCCAACACTCTGTCACATAGTGGCCAGAAATACCAGTGCCATCAGGAGGTCCATTAGTGGGGCCAGGACACTAGAAGCCCTCCCACTGTTGCCCCCCCCCAAGCACCAAGAATACAGTGCATCACCTCCCCCAGCCTGTGAGTTCCTATCTATACCTTGTGGCTAATAGCCACTGATGGACTTCTGCTCCATATGTTTATCCAGTTCCCTCTTGAAGCTGTCCATACTTGTAGCCGCCTCCACCTCCTGTGGCAGTGAATTCCATGTGTTAATCACTCTTTGGGTGAAGAAGTACTTCCTTTTATCTGTTCTAACCCGACTGCTCAGCAATTTCATGGAGTGCCCACAAGTTGGTAGTATTGTGAAAGGGAGAAAAGTACCTCTTTCTTGACCGGCTCTATCCCATGCATAATCTTATAAACCTCGATCATGTCACCCCTCAGCCGTTGTTTCTCCAAGCTAAAGAGCCCCAAGTGCTTTAACCTTCCTTAATAGGGAACGTGTTCCAACCCTTTTATCATTCTATTTGTCCTTTTCTGCACTTTTTCCAAAGCTATAATATCCTTATTGAGGTGTGGTGACCAGAACTGTACACAGTACTCCAAATGAGGACATACCATCAAACGAGCCATTTTCTCCAGGGGAGCTAATCTTTGTTAGCTGGAGACCAGTTGTAAAAGCGGGAGATCTCCAGGCCCCACCTGGAGGCTGGCAACCCTATCACTGTGTAAGGAACTAGTCATGTTCTCTCAGCCTCAAAGGTTATGGGGGGGACTGATATAAATCCATCCATTAACCCCACCCTGACATTTTTGGAAGAAGGAAGAATACCCTCATTTAAATATGGGAATTAATCTCACAAAGATACCCTCACTGGAATTCTATTTGCACCAGTTTATACTGTTTAAGTATTCCATATTTAGCCTATATACACAAGAATGGAGTGCTCCTGAATAACATATGTTTTCTGCTTCTTTTTGTCAGTAGATATTTTAATTTTGCAGAGGACCTAAATATTTTATTGGAATGGCCATAGTGTCTTTAAAGATTTAACTGCTATTTATCCCCGTCTTTAAGCAATGGCCAATACAAACAGCCTAAAGTGAAATAGCAAGTACAGCTTTGATTTCATTTTTAGGATTGTAAAAGTGCCCTCTAATGGTCTTTCTTTTCCTTTCTTTTGCCTGTCACTATTCATGCTTTTTCAGTCATTGTCTGTTTAATAGTATATATTTTACGATGTGAATTAGAATGTCTGGTCACACACTCTGTGTTTCTGCTCTATAGGTTTTGGATAATTAAAACTGTAAGGGAAGTTGATTAGGAAACAAAGCTTATTCTTTTAATCCTGGTTAGATCAAATACAGACAAGGCATTTCCTGCTAATGTCTGAAAGAAAGAAATCTATTTGCCATCTTTAAGAATATCCTCTGTACAGTCTTTGTAATTTACAGGAAAGGATTAAAGTAATATTACCATCAAGTACAAGGATATCACTAAAACACTGAAAATCTAGACAAGATATACACCCAAGCACATGACAAACTATGCCTAGTTGTTAAATAATGCATTCAGTTTACACTGCATATATTATTGACCCAGCTACATACACAACAAAAACAAGTAGCAGACAACCATCCATAACATTTGGCTGCTACTTAATTTCAACCAGTTCCTTTCCTCATTGCAGCCCTAAAGTTGTCTACAAGGATCCCACAATCCCTGGCAGACTTTTAGTCAAAGAGTTTATTCTTTTGCCAGTGGAAAAGGTGGTAGGAGCCAACCCATACTAACCTCATGTGATTCTATTTACATTATTTGCATAATATACTACAGGAGCACCTTTGGAATTCTGACATGGGGTAAAAGGCACAAACTTAAAATAGCTGCTGCAGGAGACGGAGCCAACCACAAAGTGTAAGGGACTGAGGGTGTGCATAACTGTAATAGTTACTCTTCAACATTTCAAGCAGAAACACCATTTACCAGGATGCCTTTTAAAATAAACACATTGTTTAAAAATATTTTCTTGCATGTGCATAGAATAAGTATACATACTGAACTAGCTAAGAAACATTAACCTACCAGTATCTGTCTCCACTTTGCAGGGATCTAACCAAGCTACCACCTTCACATGAACTGGACAAAAGCCTGACCTGGCACAGCCAAACACTTGGTGAGCAGCAGGAAAGGTGTCAGCAAGCACTATGGCATCCATGGGTTATGCACTGGTGATCCCTGATAGTCTATATACAGTTAACGTTAATCTTTTTTTGTGATGTAGGGGGACTGCCAGCAGTGTTCCCTCTAAGCTGAGTTAGTGTGAGCTAGCTCACAGTTTATTAGCCTCCGGCTCACACATTCTTGTCTTCGCTCAGGAAGGAGGGCTCCAGAGCAAACTGATTTACGCAGGAGCCAAATCGCTCACAGCTTTAATGCCAGAAACTCACAAAGTGGAATTTTTGCTCACAAGACTCCACAGCTTAGAGGGAGCATTGACTGCCAGGTGTACCTTCAGGTTTGCACCATCAACTCTGGCTCCTGCATCACTGTTAGCAACCCAAAACTGGAAATAAGGTTATTTACCTACAACAGAACACAAATTAACAGTTCTGAGTTTCTCTAATTATATTAATAAACCCAGAGGTCATTTCGGGGGGGAACGCGGGGGAACGCAGTTCCCCCGGGTGAGATGCAGGGGGGCGGGGCACATGATGAAGCCCTGCCCCCTGCTTCTGGCTGCCCCGCTTCCAGCCCTCATTCAGCCAGGAGGAGGCAGGAGAAGAGGGAGGGTAAGTTGCTTCCTCCCCAGCCCTCCCCACCCCTGCTTGCCTGGGGCCAGGGAGGGCCTTGGCAGGGCTTCCTCGCACTCCCGCTGGCCTTGCAGGTCCACCGTTGGGCCCCTGATGTCAGGGGGTGTGGCATATGCTAATGAGTTATGCTAATGAGTTCCCCTAGCTCTTTTTCTACGAAATGACCCCTGAATAAATAATTTACTCAGTGGGACAGCAATTAGAGATTAACTGCTCCGCAGCCACCAGTATATTAAAGACCAACAAAGTCTTACCCTGTATTTTCACTAGGGTTGCCATCCTCCAGGTGGTGCCTGTAGATCTCCTGCTATACAATTGATCTCCAGATGACCAAGATGAGTTCCCCTGGAGAAAATGGCTGCTTTGGAGGGTGGCCTCTATGGCATTATATGCTGCTGAGGTCCCTCCCCTCCCCAAATTCTGCCTTCTTCAGGGTCCACCCCCCAAATCTTCAGATATTTCTCAGCCGAGAGCTAGAAACCCTAATTTTCACAAAGCATTCAATTGCTATGAATTTATGGACAATTCTTGGGGGGGGGGATTAAAGTAATTCCACTACAGTCCAGCATTTAAAAAGTTGCCTGCAGAACAACTACTTTCCCCCAAGACCATAGGTGCCATGTTTCATAAACTAGTTTGACACCATTTAGAATGTGTGAAGAATTTTTAAAGACAGTAGTAGTAACCTAGGCTTTTTTATTCCTGTAACAGTTATAAACCGCATCATCTTTCAAAACAACGTAAGAAGTAGTCAACCGTGGATGTGTCACTAAACTAAACCTAAGGAAACAATTCACTTTATCTTCTGTCAGTTTATAGGATACTGAGTCCTGTAAATGTTCTATAAACAATGCCACCACCAGGGATCTGAATTCACTTGAAACAAATGCATCTGGAATAAATAAAACTAAATGTTTAATTGCAGAGAGTCAAAAGTGCATGATTGCAATTTAGTGAGGATAATTTCAAAGAACAGTTTGCCACAGGCATTTGTGTGTTGCCTTTCTTCAACTGTAGGGGGGAATGCTTTGGATCCCTCAAAGTCCTATTTTTAAATATGAATGCACTTAGTTTTGTATGAGCTACACAATACTACAGTTGATATTAAATTTGTTGGGTACAATTTAATTGTAGCTTTGACAAATCAAAGGGTGTTGTGTGAATTAGGCAAATTATTGCTAAAACTAAACCTCTGGGACTAGGATAAATCCCAAAGCAATCTCTGTCTTGATTATTTCAATAAGCAACTCTGGCTTGATGGTCTTGAACTCATCTCTAAAAATTGGATTTATTGGAACACCTCAGATTTTTTTAAAAAAAAAACTATTGATATATTGATTTATGGTTATTAAATTTTATCTTACTCTAAACACATTTAGAATGCAGGGAAGAAAATAATCCCACTTCCTAAATCTGCAACCATTTATGTAATGCAGCTCACAAATGCAATTTGATCTTTGTTCGGGACACATCTGTGAGTTCTAATTCATAGCTGAGAAGTGAAATGTTCTTCGTTCCTTGTATCCCACTGTCTTTATCACCTTTTTATTGGTAGCCTGGCAAACCAGCCAGAAAGCTTTCACATCTGTCAAGAGGATTTTAGCCCACCACTTGGAAATCCCCTGTTTAAATTCATGGCCCCATGTTCTACTTTCACATGCAATTTAGAAACTCAGATTTCTTCAATCTTTAAGGGCTTGTTTAAGGGATGCATTGGAAACATGTCACCGTCTTTAGGAATTCACACATAACATAACATATTTCAAATTTCAGTGAAGAGGAAGCAAGGTTCTCATCAAAGTTCAACAGTCATGCATGCATGTCTAGCACAGGCCCATTTCACTACTTATAAGAATAGTAACTCAGTGCCAAATGGGGTTGCCAGCTCTGGGTTGGGAAATGACTGCAGATTTTTTTTTTGGGGGGTTGAGCCTGGGGAGGGCAGAGTTTGGGGAGGGGAGGGACCTAAGCAGAGAACAATGTTGTAGAGTCCACCCTCCATGCAACCATTTTCTCCAGAGGAACCGATACGTCATCTGGAGATTGAGTTGCGTGCGACGTCACTTCCGGGTGATGTGCACGCGGTGCGCGCGCGTGCCCGGGATCGTCCGGGAGCCCCCCGCTCCCGGACGATCTGAATTTGGCAACCCTAATGCCATGAGGTCCACCCTCCAAAGCAGCCATTTTCTCCAGGGAAACTGATCTTGATCATCTGGAAATCAATTGTAATAGCAGAAAATCTCCAGCCTCCACTTGGAGGCTGGCAACCCTAGTGCCAAACTGGGTGGAAGAGACAATTAAGAGATCTATGATCTGATCACCTGTGTGTTTAAAAATTATAAATAGCAGCTAGGGGAGATTTCCAGGGTTTGTTAACTCCTTACCTGTGCTATTTTCACTATTTTGCATACACATAGACCTGCCATTTGTACCATATGGAAAATATACATGAATTTACATGATTTCTGTAGTAAAATAAAGTGCAGCCCTGGAGGGGGGAGGAATTGAGACCACAAAAAATTGCAGTGGGGAAAGGTGAAATGCCTCTCCACCCTGAACTAAGGTCCTGAGTCAAATCTGTGATCCCAATCAGACCCTCTATGCCCAGTACAGTATTGAAAAGAATGAGTGATTCCTTCCATCACAACATGCCATGTCTACTTTGGCCCTGTGCGTGAAGAACTAATAAACTATCCAGGAACTTGGGTGATATGAATCCTAAGAAAGAAGCAGTACCGCTCCCTATTTTCCCTGTGTCATGACTCTGATATACTTATATAACTTTATAAAAGTAACTCTAGATTATGCAGATATATTAATGAGGTTTGGGAGGAAAAAAAGTTGTGAACAACATGGTCAGATGATCATGACATGCAGGATAATAGGAAATTATGCCAAAAATGTTGTTAGATTTAAATCTTTGAGTGTATTAAAAACATTTGCTGTTTGCAGTTTTAGAGCCATTTACTCTGAGCACTTGCTTGTCTGTGGGATAATCAGTTCTTCTGAATTTTAAAAAAAACATATGGTGAGCAAAATATTTGGAATAAGAGATTATATGTGTGAGGGGGAAAAGTGTACTTAGCTCTTGTCCAAACAATAAATATCTTTTACTAATCCAATGTGGGGTTCCAACAGACCCCCCCCCAAGTCACAGAAATTAAAATAAAACCCCTGAAGGTGATATCAAACATGCCACCAGCTGCCAAAAAAAAAAAAAAAGACCAGCCTTTTATTATTTCTGTTATGCAGGAAACTGACAGAACAGAAGCAAGGATACCAAGGATAAACTAGGGGGGAAAAGTAAGGCCATTTAATTTTGTAAATTTCACCCTAAACATAATTTCAGTTGCCATTTAAAATGCAATTGGGGACAAAAATGACCTCAGCACCGTCAAAGTATGTACTGTGATTTCCAAAAAAAGTCCAGGGGAGGGATTAAACACCACAGAGCAAATAAGTGTCAAGGAGAGGGATTAAATACCATGTAGAAGTTTGAAAACAAAGTTTTATCATTTTTCCCACTTATCTGGGTCAGTTTGATCCCATTTCTTTGTAAAGTACTTAGTCATTAACAAAGTGAAATAACATCACTGATATTTGTATAGTAACAATGGTAATTTAGGCAATTTTAAAATCCTGAACTGAAAAAGTCTTTTTTACAGTTGATTTCATAAATGTTTTTCTTTTGTTGATACTGCAACGAAGGAAATCACATCAGCATATCAAATAAATCTTGTAAAGAAACGAAATATCTTGAAAATCGTGTTTATTTTTTTGTTGCATCTGTAACTTCCACCATAGGGACCTACTTATAGCTAATATGAAGTTTTGTCAAGACCTTTTCTGGGAACAATTTCAGTTTAGTTATACTAAACAGGCCAAAGGTCGAGGAAAATTGCATTAGAGCAGCATTCTAAAAAAGCTTCCAAATAAAATGCATTTTTTCTCTTTTGAACATAGCGCATGCTGTAATTACAATCTCAGTAAACCAGACTGGCCTATCTGTCTCTGGTCAGATGCTATGTGTGCATTTTATCCTAAATTAGATGTGGCAGCCAGAGATCCATTCATTTAAACCCAGATCTGTTTCAATTATGTAGAAACCATGGGGATCTGACTTTAAAACCAAAAGAAGTCCATGCTTGAGTAGGGCTAAACCTTTCCCCTTTCCCCACACGTTGCTTTGTTCCCTGCAGCTACTGTTCCCAAGGTCTTTTTTGAAACAAACTCACTTCCAGCTTGGAGCCTGAGAGATGTAAAACAGTGTGTAGGCAAGGTGGGTGGGTAGGTTCAGTGCCCACGTGGATGCTTTGCTCTTAAATCTGGACAGGACACACAGAGACACACTCAACCCCCCCCCCCTCCATCTCTGTGTGATTGCATTGTTCAACCACAGGATCCTGCTTCTGTCATGCTTGCTTCTAGCATAACATTCCTTTCATATGCAGGAGTACTGGAAAGGTTTACAATTTTAGTATGAACAAGATACCCTTTGTAGCTAAAATTAAGTTCATAGTTTCGTGCTTATCATGGTTCAATTGACTCATTCACACAATCGCTTGTGTGAACAAACTTACTGGTTTGCTCAGTTAAAGGCAGAATCAAGATAAATGAAGAAATGAAAACTTGATAAACAGCTATAAAGTCAGTGAAAATATTTCAGAGCTTTTTCAACTGGGGCATTGACTTAAACAATGTTTTGACTGGAGGTGGGCAGAAATGAGAATCCCTTCCAAAGCAAATAGCACCTCAGTTATGGCCGACTAACAGCTAGCCAGGAAGCCATCTGTCCAATTATTATTTTTTTGCATTCATTTGAATATATCAGAAAGAAACTAGAAGTATTCTCACGCATAGAAGAAAAGTGGCATAAAGAATGCACCTTTTCTCCTTCATACTCTCTAGAAATAAAATGTCCTTGTAAATTAAAAAAAAATATTCACAATCTCATTTTCCTTTGAGTTCCCTTATGAACATAAAAAATTGCAATAGTTACAGATAGGTTACTTCCTCAGCTTCCACTAATGTGTAATATAACATTTCCCCCCACAAAGAAATGCTACCTCTCCTCCCATCTTGAATGACCTTTCCCTTACAAGTGTGGACTATGGAATAAAAGTGGAATTAATGTACCTATCCATTAGCACTCAAATAGAGGTAAAGAAAAGCAGAGTTTCTCTACCAATTACTTAAGAAAATGAACAAAAATAAGAATAAATCCTGATATTTCCCTCTTTTATTTTGGAGTAAAAAATCTATGAACTATGATTAGAAGCTCATGCTCCCCCCCCCCCATTAATTAAAAACCCAGTGCAGTTGCATTTTAAAAAGGAAAAGGCTGGTAGAGGGAGCTGTTTACTCTTTTCCTGCAATCTAAGGGCCAAACTACACATTTGGGTTTTTAACCCAAATTTCCCAGACCTAAGCTGGGTTCCCCATGGCCCCATTCTGTGAAGAATGGCTTTTTAAAAGTACAGGACAGCCCAAAAAGAGTCAGAGAGTTGGAAGAGACTTCCAGGATCATCTAGTTCAACCCCCTGCACAATGCAGGAAATTCACAAAAACCTCCCCCTACACCCCCAGTGACCCCTGCTGTATGCCCAGAAGAGGGCAACACCCCCCCCCAGGATCCCTGGCAAAACTGGCCTGGAGAAAAATTGCTTCCTGACCCCAAAGTGGTGATCAGCATTTTCCTGGGTGTGTAAGAAAGGACCACAAGAACTAAGCACTGATGCAACCCTTTCTGCCCTCCCTCTCATTCTGCCTAAGTTCACAGAACCAGCATTGCTGTCAGATGGACATCTAGACTCTGTTTGAAAACCTTCAAAGAAGGAGAGCCCACTACCTTTTGAGGAAGCCTGTCAGGAAGTTTTTCGTAATGTTTAGCCGAAAACTCTTCTGATTTAATTTCAACCCGTTGGTTCTGGTCCGAACTTCTGGGGCAACAGAAAACAACTCCGTACCATCCTCTATATGACAGCCCTTCACTTACTTGAAGATGGTTCTCATATCACCTCTCAGTAATCTCCTCTCCAGGCTAAACATACCCAGCTCCTTCAACCTTTCCTCATAGGACTTGGTCTCCAGACCCCTCACCATCTTCATTGACCTCCTCTGGACACATTCCAGCTTATCTATATCCTTCTTAAATTGTGGTGCCCAAAACTGAACACAATACTCTAGGTGAGATCTAATCAGAGAAGAACAAAGACTTGGAATCCTGCTGTGGAGGGAGAGGGAGGGAGGACTCCTACCCTCCCTCCAAGTCATTTTCCATGTGGAAACAGTGCTGTGGGGCATTATTTCCCCATTTTTGTTGCTCCATATGGAGTATTCTCTTTGGTCCTGAATTGCCCCAACAGCTGCAATTAGGTCAATGGAGGTGTAGGTGCTTAGATACTCTACTATCTTTTTCCCCCTCTGTGGTGCTAATAGCAACTTGGGAGTGGGAGGGTTCAGTTAGGGAAAAGGCTCAGGAGAAAACTGTCAGCTAAGGCTGCCATGTAATGGAATGTGTGGGTTGCTGTCTATGTCTCTCACTCCTCCTCCCTGCTTCTTTACGTCTTGAGCTGTTATCATAGTGGTGTCCTTGAAGCTGTGTATTGCCTGCTCCTAGCTTCCTGATGGGAATGTGACCGTTGCTTTTTGCCCATGTTCCCAGGTGCTTGCTCATTGGCCTTCTGATATCAGGGAGTCTTGTATGAAGGGGATATATCTGGGGTTCCTTTCACTATCCCTCCATTCCTGACACAGAGGTTCATGGCGTCTTAAGTACTCGCTCTCAATAAACTGAAACTTCGGAAGGAACGTAGTCGAGTGTGATTGACTGAAGCCCCTGACAGAAATTCAGCAACCATTTTCCCATTTCAAAGCAGCCACAAGAAGTTAATTTATTTTAAAGTGGAAGAGCCCACCATCATGCCCAGTTTTGCCCTTTAAACAGTTCAATTTCATTGGAAGATCGTTGAATTGAAAGGTGGTACAAAAATATCTTAATTGATTTAATTAATCAAAAACTCAAGTGTTTGTAAGGGGAAAGAGGTACAAAATTCTTCCTAGGTAGAAATTTGACCTTAAAGTTCCAGGCCAAGTATAACTGACTGCGAAGAACCAGCATTTCATTTGCATGTCAGATTCCTTTAAAATGAGTCATACCTGACTTTGCTTCCAAGAATATATATCTAGGACTGCAGCATCAAGTAACAAGCAACTGTATTTTCCATGCCTGGGTCAAAATATCCTCTCACCCAGGGAACAAACAATTCACTTACATTGGTCCATCAAGCTCATCCTCTTACTGGTAGCAGCGTTCTGTAGGTTCCAAAAGAGGAGGAGGAGGAGAAGGAGGAGGAGGAGAGATTGGATTTATACCTTGCCCTTCACTACCCAAAGGTGTCTTAGAGCGGCTTACAAACTCCTTTCCCTTCCCCTCCCCACAACAGACACCCTGTGAGGTAGGTGGGGCTGAGAGAGCTCTTGACAGACACTGCTCTTTTTCAAGAACAGCTCTTATCAGAACTATGGTTTGCCCAAGGTCATCCATCAAGGTGCAAGTGGAGGAGTGGAGAATCAAACCCGGTTCTCCCAGATTAGAGTCCATGCAGTTAACCACTACATCAAACTGGCTCTCAAAAGAGAACAGCCTTTCCCAACAACTGCTGCTTCTGGAGACTGTGACGCTGGAGATGTCAAGGACTGAATCTGGGACTTCCTGAGTGCAAAGCATGTGCTCTACCACTGAGCCGTGGCCCTTCTACACTTCATCAAACAGATATCCATATATCATATCTAAATTTATTTATTTACTTTATTTATAGCTCGTCTTTCTTACTAGGACTCAAAGTGGATTACAGAATATGAAACAGTGCAATCAAACAGCATAAGACAACCACTAAAGAATTACAGTTTCCAGGTCCGCCCCCCGGCCACCAGTGGGGGATGTGGACAGGGTTGCCAGGTCCAGGTTGGGAAACTCCTGGAGATTTGGGGATGGAGCCTGGGATGGACAGAACCCTCAGAATGCCATAGAATACACCCTCCAAAGCAGCCACTTTCTCCAAGGGAACTGATCACTGCAGTCTGGAGATGAGCTGTAATTCTCGGGGATCCCCAGGTCCCACCTGGAGGCTGGCATCCCTGTGAAAAATGCAATAGGACCAAGGTTATAGATTTAGAGAACAATGCAAAACAAGTTATCTAAACCAAGGTATAGTTTAAACAATACAGAAAGGGGATCACAAGGTATAAGACTATACTATAAAAGCAAGTGATACATACAATAATCATTGCAGTGGAATACAATACTATTACATTATAAAGGTCCCTCCTGTGTTGTTCCATTTTACTACAGTTCTAACCTCTATTTAAGAGTGCCCTCTTTAACATGCCTGCAGAATGACAGAAGTGTGAAGAGTCAACAAGCATCACTGGATCTATACCTACAGTTGACAGATCACAAATTAGCCCTCTTAGTGTATGTACCCCAGTCAGTTTGGAGACATTGGGTATGTTATCAAAGGACTGCTGATAGCACTGCAAGAAGAAAAGAGGGACCCCACCAATGTTCCCTCTAAGCTGTGGAGTCCTGTGAGCAAAAATTCTACTTTGTGAGCAACTGGCATTAAAGTTGTGAGCAAGCGATTTGGTGACTGCATCAATCAGTTTGCTCCAGAGCCCTCCTTCCTGAGCTAAGACAAAAATGTGTGAGCCGGAGGCTAAAAAACTGTGAGCTAGCTCACACTAACTCAGCTTAGAGCGAACACTGGACCCCACCATATATGATGTAGTTGCATGAAGTGAAAAGGTATATAAATTCTGATTTCTGTATGACTTTAGATAGCAGCAGCGCATTTATTGCTGGGTGTCTTTTCATCTGCTGACTTGCATAGAAAGAAGACTCAATTATGGATCTTGTGGGAAGCAGCAATAACCAAACAACTAGCCATGCAATGTTGGAAATCCAATTCCATATTACATATAGAATGTTTGGAAGAAAGGATTTTGCACTTAAAAATAAACACAGTTATAGCATTTTCCTGAAGAGGTGTACAAGAAACAGGAGGACACTGGGTCAGATGTTTTGCAGCTATACAGTTTGGGTTTCTTTTCTAATTGTGGAGATTTTGTTATATTTGTTATGTTCTTTATTTTAAATAAATTAAAATAAAAAACAAGCATGGGAGCCTTACTGAGTTCCAGCCATCCCCAGAACTGAAGAGATACAAAGAGAAACAGCAAATTCCGTTACATTGCTAAACTAAGAAGTGTACCAGCTGTACTGACTGCATGGCTTCTACTGTTTACTCCCTCCAGTGTGCTGTTCTTATTTCTCCTACTGGCTCTTGCCATGTGTCTCAGATTTCCTTAATATCTTCACTCCTTCACATCTCTCTCATGGGTCTCCCCATTACAACATTATTTCTGTATTGCCTCAGGAAGTGGCTTCTGCATACAGCCATTCTACTCTGGCAACTTTTTTCTGCTATTAATCCACCACTTAAAATACATATCAGGGATTTTTTATATATATATACAGTACAAAACACTGGGCCAATTTTGAAAGGGAAAAGTTTAATGTTGCCTAAGACCCTAACCCCCCTAAGCTCCTGAGTGGAACTTTGGCTAGAGCCCCGAGTTGCACTCTGTACACATCTTTACAGTATTGCAAGATTCATGCCAGATTCTTTCTTTCTTTGTATTGGGCCCAGTGTCGTGGGCTAGAAAGATGTAAAAATATGATAGCAAATCTTATATCATTTTATATCCTCTTGATAGCCTTTGTTCAGGCTGCTGTTCAGACCACTGAAGCATCACAAGATTTGAACAAAGTTCAGATGAAGCTAAATAGTACTGAAGGTAGAAGAGAGCCTTACAATAATTTTCATACCCTGTTACTGACTTATTCCCTATTTTGTCTGTGAGACTTTACATAACCCGATTCCTTGTAGCAAGGCCAAAGTATCTGTAATCTCATTACCATCAGTCTTGGCACAATTATCCTGTACCTTTGATCTAAAAGGTTAAGCCAGCCAGACCATGTACATTCTTTTATTATTGCTTTGAACCTCAAAGTCTGATGAACAAATTGAACAAGCTTTTTCCAAGTGTTCTACAAAACTAAATGCAGAACATTCACAAATGAATCTAGAATACAGACTTCTCAGCTCAGCACACAGGCAGGATTTAAAGCACATAAAAATCAGCCGGGAGCCATCAGTTGAATCTTTGAACCCCCAAATCTTCCTTTGGTGCTCCAGTGTGAATTAATTAATCCAATCAAGAATTATTACACTTAATCTGAGTTTTTTTCATTCTGTAGAAAAAGATACTTGGCTGTTAATGTTCTAAGACACATTGATTTTGAAAAACTTGTAATCAAGTACTGAGATCAAGCCTCAAAATCTCTCTTTATTAATAGGAGGTAATTTACAGACTGAAGAGGAGCTATTTTCTAAATATAAAGCTATAAAACAGCTATCAAAATCAAATTAGCAAGGGCAGTATGATTTAGACTTGCTAGCTGCTTCTTCATTGTTTATTTGTCCAGTGTGGTGGGGAAAGTTTAGCCCTTTAGCTGCTCTGGAAAAAGAAAGAGGGCATATAAACAGACACAAAGGTCAGAATGCCACTGATGAGTGACCAGGACAACAATCTGGAAACCTTCAAAACTCCTGTGTTAACTATGCTGCTTTATACACAGTATTTTAAAGGTGACTTTAAAAAGAGAGAAGTAAAAGAAAACAAGGTTTCTTTTTTAAAATCTAATTAGTTCAAAGTTCAGGATCTTCATGCTTCTGGGACTGCTGGGGGATTTGGAGGACATATGTAGAGACTAGGAGGTGGGAAATCTGTTTCAGTTGCTTTCCTGTTTTGCATTATTGTTTCCAGATTAAGTGGGGGTAGGAATGTGTGTCAAGGGAATTGTGTTTCTCAGAGGTAGAAGATAAACTGAGTTGTGTTGAAGACCCAATAGGCTGGTCCTGAGAAGCATCATCAGGCTTAACAAAGGTTTATTAACAATCCTTAGATGAACATTAGTCATAAAAAGTATGCCTTATTAATGCACAAATGAGATGATCTAGAGGAGACATGTTTATTACAGTCCCTGATTTTATCCAGAGTTGTAGAGCATATAGATGGCATGATTTCAGGTTTCTAAGTATTAAACAATATATTATGTAACTGGTATCCCGCCAAAGAGAGGTTTTTTGGTCAAGTAAGATGTCTTTAAAAAAAAACTTCAGAGATACAATTAGAAAAGAATATGGGACTCAATTATCATATTGTAACTGCTGACCATAATGGATTTGCTCTTGATTTAAGCTGGTGAACAATGGTTAATATTGGTTCTGTCAGTTTGCTGAGCTACCAGTTACTTTGGATCATTAATGCATTTGTAAATTAAATATATACATATATATATACAGTTTTGGGCTACTAACCCAAAGGCCAGGTAGAAACTAGTTTGTACAGAAGTTGTTTTTTTTAAGTATAGTAGACAGAAAGTTGGGAAATAGAATTTTCAACTCACCCACCATTGACCAGAACTCTATTCATGAAAAGTGTTTTGATAGTTAACAACAATTTTATATTGGACTGAGGTTACATTCAGGGGCATGCATTCGGCTGTATCCAAACTGAAAAAATACGCAAAAATAACTTACTGGTATTTTTCGGGTATTTTTAAAGCCAAATACAGATCAGAGAATCTGACCAGATACTGCTATAGCTGATCTCTCCTTATATATAATTGTATTTTGGTGTGAACATTCCACACGCTCCCAAATCAGTTCGCTCCCTGATCTGTCACTCAGAAGCTGTCCCTATCCACTGGCTGCATTGCCTGAGTCTCGCATCAATATTCTAAACAGTTTGCTTTTTTTTTTTTTGCTTTTTCAGGAATATTCAGCTATACTGACAAGCTGGTGGTGGAGAGGTTTAAAGGGCTACAAAGTTAACTTTCAGTTCTCTCCTCTAGGGCTCTTTTTTGCCTTTTGCTCTGTTTTCCAGGGCAACAGGAGGGAAGGGGAAGACGCATCTCTGCAGCCCAGTAGCAAAAGCACCTTAAGGGGAGCTGTAGTGCCTTAGAGCTAATCATTGCAATGCTTTTGCAAATAGCATAGCATTGCAGGTTTGCAACTTGCAAGGTTGTTGGCTTCAAATGTGAAGTCTAAACTACCTTGCTTTCCCCATCCATTTCCCAGGGAACAGGAGAGAGAGGGAAGGCACAGTGGCAATTTGGCAAATAGGATTTCAGGTAAAGAGGAACATTGCTGCTCTTTAGCCAATCACAGAAGTTTGTTCTTTTTTGAAATTCTTCTGTGCATGGGCAAAGAGCATAAGAGCAAGGGTCTGGCTGAGCTAGACTCCGTTGCTGAGACAGGTTTGGAGAGTGTGCACTGGCTTTGGCTTCAGTCTCCTGCTGCCTGAGAGACTCTGCTGTGGACACTGGATCAGATCCTGCCTGCCTAGAGAAGAGTGAAGACAGTGATTGGTTTGAATGAACAATTTTTTTAAAAAAAGTGTTCTTATTTTATTGTTATTGGTGGGGGGTGAGGCCATGGGCCTCCCCCCCCTGGTTTTATTCTTAGGTTTTAATTCCTTCTGGTTTTGTAGCTTGTTGTTTGGGCCTGATGGTGGGGGGGGGAGGCCAAGGGTTCATTCCTTTTGCTTTGGTTCTTGGCTTTGGTTCTTTGGAATTGGTTTAAAACATGGTGAACTTATTCATTTTAGTTCTTTTTTTGGGCTTGTGGGGGGTTCTGCTTGGTTCTTTAAAAATCTATTTTACTTGAATTCTCTCTCTCTCTTTCACTGTTTTTCCCCACCTCTTTTTTTCAGGAGTTGGGGGGGTGAGGCTTTGTTGCTTGTTTCCTCTTCTTCTCCCCCCCCCCTTTTCTTTTTTTGGTCTGGTGTGTGTGTGTGGAGGAGCTTTTGGTCTAGGTTCTTCTGGCTTTCTCTTCTATTTTAAGTCCTTTTCCCCCAATAGTTTTCCTCTCTTCCCTTTAATTTCTAGAAGGTTGGTATAGAGGGGGTATAGAGGTTCACTGTTCTGTGTTCCAAGTGTGCTGCTGGGCTCTAGTAGGTTGGTGCTGGGTTGTGCTGTTGGGCATTACTGGACT
The DNA here is from genome assembly GCF_001447785.1 of Gekko japonicus. NCBI lineage: Eukaryota > Metazoa > Chordata > Lepidosauria > Squamata > Gekkonidae > Gekko > Gekko japonicus. Next base: position 61,335 of record NW_015169799.1, on the reverse strand, counting down.
GGTTTTGCTGTCCTTGCAACACCCCTCCCCCTCACTTGGATTGTGATTCTGTGCTTGACATCAATTCTGTTGAGCTGGCATTTGCCACAATAACACTGGGTTCTGCTGCTAGGCACTAGTAAGCTGGCACTGGGTTCTATTGCTGGTCAGTGGTAGGTTGATAGTGAGTTCTGCTGCTGGGCACTACTACATTGCACTGGTTCTGTTGTCCTTGCAGAAATGCCCACCCCAGCTTCTACTTCAGAGATTCTCAGATTTGACTTTAGTCCTGTTAGGTTTTGGCACTGCTGCACTGGCACTGGTTCTGCTGCACACATTGCACTGGTTCTGCTGCTGGCCTTGCAAAAAAAAAAACCACCCTTCACTTTCTACTGCAGAGATTCTCTGGGACATCCTGCTGGGCTTGTATTGCCTTGCTATTTTTCCCAATTAGAAACAATGGAAAATGGGGGAACCTTCTTTGGGCGCCCATAGAATTGGACCCCCTGGTCCAATTTTTTGGAAGCTTGTGGGTTCTTTTGAGGAGAGGCTCCAGCAGCTATGCTGCAAAATTGGTGCCTCTACCTCAACCCTCCCCCCACTGAATATGCCCCAGGATAGATTTGCCATTAACTTTAATAGTCTTCATAGGGTATAATGGACCCCCCCCCCCCAATCAAGAATCCTGAATATTTACTGAATCCAAATACCATACCAGTATTGAGATTTGAGAAATTTGGGAAATACCAATATTTTTCAGGTCCAGTATTCCCGAATTTTGAAAATAATAATATTTTTTTCTTGCACACCCCTTGTTACATTTACTCCCAAATTCTATGAAAACTTCCATTAAGTTTATATAAACAACAATATGGGGTTATTAGCACTGAACCTAAACACAAACTTCATGAATTAGGCCCTGAAAAATAAGCCCATCCATATTTCTAAAAGTAGCATTCACAAAGGGGGTGAGTGCTGAGAAATACGAAACATGTCTCTGTCATTAAAGAATGTGGGCTGATGCTCCCTCATATTGAGACGCACATCGAAACACATATAGGCTGATCCTAGGGAGGCCTGGAGGCACTTTTGGAGTGGATGTGAGTTAATAAACTGAAGCTAATCCCAACAAGATGGAAGTGCTACTGGTGAGCAGAATGGCTGACATGGGATTTATGGTGTTCCTTATTCTGGATGGGGTTGCACTCCCCTTGAAGGAATAGGTCCTTAGTCTGTGGGTGCTCTTGGACCAAGCCCTACTGCTGGATAAACAGGTGACACCTGCAGGGGTCGTTTCGTAGAAAAAGAGCTAGGGGAACTCATTAGTATAACTCATTAGCATATGCCACACCCCTGACATCACCAGAAGTGTGTCATAAGGCCACATACCCCGCCCCCAATGGTCCCGGCCGCCACCGCCGGCCTTGCAGCTCCACTGCCGAGCCCCATGAGGGGCCCGGCGGTGGACGGGGAACTGCGATCCCCCACGATCCCCCCCGAAATGACCTCTGGACACCTGTGTCCAGGAGTACTTTTTACCAGTTTTGACTGGTTAGCCAGCTGTGGCCTTTCCTGGCCAGAAAATATCTGGCCACTGTGGTGGGTGCCCTGATTACATCTAGATTCAATAACTGCAATGCGCTCTATGTGGAGCTGCCCTTGAGAAGTATTCAGAAACTTCAATTGGTACAGAATGCTGCAACCAGGATACTGACTACGGTGGGGTGGAAGGACATTTCACTCCAGTCCTGGTATCTACACTGGCGACCAATTTGTTTCAGAGCACAATTGAAGGTGCTGGTATTGACCTTCAAAACATATGGTTTGGGCCCTGACCTGGATAGCCCAGGCAACCCCGATCTCATCAGATCTCAGAAGCTAAGCAGGGCTGACCCCGGCAAGTATTTAGATGGGAGACCTCCAGAGAATGCCAGGGCCAGAAGGCCAGAGGCAGGCTATCAGGCCACTTCTCTGAATGACCTCCATGCCCCAGTAGGAGTCGTCAAAGGTCGCCATGGCTTCCAGGCATGAGCACACAGACACAAATGCAAAAATGCAAAAAAAAAAAAACCCCACACATGGTTTGGGACCAATATACCTGAAGGGACACCTAATCCCTTATAAACCTGTCTGACCCACTATGGTCATCTTCAGTGGTGCTGCTTCAGATGCTCCACCTTCTGAGATTATGTGGGTGGAAACCCAGTAGGGGACCTTCTTTGTCATGACACCAAAGCTCAATTTTCTCCACAGTGAGATTTGTCTGTCCCCTTCTGTTGCTATCTACCACCAGTGGGGAAGCCTTTTTGGTTTTGTTTGGCATTTCCTCAATGATCCCTTCTTCCTAATCAATGTTTTTATGTTTTGTATGTATTTTAACTCTACTTTTTAATTGTGTTAATGATATGTGTTTGGGAGAGGGGTTATTTTAATGGCTTTATAGTGTAACATTATTGTGTATGTTTTAAATTGCTAGCTGCCTTGGTGGCTCTTGTAAGGACAGAAAGGCAGGATACAGATGATGATGATGATGATATTACTATAGGGTTAGGGTGGAATAAAGATAAAATAAAATACCCTATTGAAAGTGATGTGGTGTAGAGAATCAGCATCCATATTCAGATACACATTTGATTCATAATCATTGTGATTGTAGATCAGGGAAATAATGGCTATGAAGTAAACGAGCATGAAAAAGAAGCATGACAGAATACAAAAAAGAGTTTACTGGAAACATTTTCTCACCACCAAAATGGCAATGAAAATCAAATCAAATCATGAAAATTCAGTATTGTGCTAGTTTATTTCCCTTATCCATATAGGTTTGTTAGGGTTTTTTTCTGTATCCCATGTTTCCAATCAAATTTTAGACTAGTCATCTCACCCTGAAGCATATCACAAAGGTTTGCTCTCACATAAGTTCTTGATGTACTTTGAATGAATGTGGCTTAGTTCCGCAAAGTTGGAAAGATTTCTGTCATAGTTCTCTAGCCCAAAAGGAAAAAAAGAATCTGTTTTCCAAGGGAAATCACTCTTTATGTGCTAATGCTGTATCCTACCCAAGCATCACTATAATTCCATCAAATGCATATTCATGAGCATCATAACATTACATAACTGCATATTTAAGATCAACAAATAAATGGGGGACACATCATATGAAAGAATGCATCTTCAAACACAGTTTGTACTTGCCAACAAATAAACAGCCAAAGAAAACCCACCACGTTTTTTGGTCATGCAAATCCATGTTTTCAGTGCAAGATGTTGAATATATTTTATTTCTGTTAAAGTTGCTATATTAGAGGGTCTCTCAACTGGATCCAGCCAGTTAAAAACAATAGGATATAACTAGTTAAACTTCTCAAATGAAATCAAATTTTAGTCTGTTGCACCTTCAAAGTGACTGATTACATGTTCTCATCTATCTCACTGAAAACCATCACAACATGATTCTTGATTTCTCTAATTAAGTTTAGCAAGTGAACAAACACTGGCTATATCCAATCTACCAGGTGGTACATGCCTAGTGGTGTGTACAAGTACTACTACTATTAAAATTATTGTGTGACATCACCAGGTCCCATCCAATGACATTGCTAGACTACCACCCATGACGTCATAAGGCCCCACTCAATGAGGCTCAGAGGTTAGGATGATGGGGACTTACCAACCCTCAGTGTATTCCTGTCCCCTCATAAAATTTTGGGCTATAGGTCTGGGGTTTAGTCTCCATACTAAACCTTTTAGAGATGGGGCTAAGGTTTGCACTGTAAATCTCTTCAATGACCTGCTACATATTGTTTAATTAAGATGCAGGAGCTAATTATTGGTGTTTATGGGGAACAAAGACAACTCCTCTAAGTATTCAACATGTCTTTCTATTCTTTTCCCAAAGACATAGTATGCTTTAAAGAGAAAATTATTTCTGTTTTACAAATCAAGCATTAATGTAAAGCAAGAAGTAGAATGTTGAATACACATACCTGAGTGGAGCTAGGCTAAGCTTCTAATTGAATAAGATATCACATGAATGAGGATACTGCCAAACATCATCTAAAATTGCCTCTGGGTGCAAACTGTTCACTAAATGGCTGCCAGTGCCCAAGTATTGTCAAATTTCCATAGTTTGGAACACTGTGGCTGTTCTTTTATCATACAACTGGAGGGCAATAATCACACTCTCTGTTGCACAGAAATTTCCAACAGTGTTTGATTTCACATCATGAAAAACAGAACACCAGCTGTAATGTATTGCAATGAAAGCTTAGCGGGGCAGGGGAAACAGGACTTTTTTTTCTTTTTAGGGCACAGAAACAAGGGTAGCCTACGAGCTTTATCCAAGGCTTAGGATGTATTACAGCACTTCTAGGAAAGACTTACAATTCAATTCATATCTACAGCTGCTCTCACATGGAGGTTTTCCTCCACCTTGGCTTCCAAACTAGAGTACTTTTTATTGGAGCATCCACATGACAGTGTGCCTTAACTGTCTTCTTTCCAGATTTCCCCTATTCACTCTATACACTGCTTTCTAAACCTGCTTTATTTGGTCCTTTTAGGAAATAATGAAGTCCAAACATGTTACATCATGTGGTACACATTTTCTGCTATAAAGGTGCCGCCCACATTGGTGCTATTTTCTCATCAATAGCCTCTCAAGAGTGCTATTTTCCTACATTTTTTCCCTTGTAGGGCTTTTTGAGAGGTTTAAAAAATGTTATGCACTATAATGCTATAGTGATCTATCACCACTTATCTATTTCTGCTTGAAATGTTTGTTCTTCTGAAGGCCCAGTTTAATTAAGCGGTATTCCCCAGCCCTTTTCATTGCAGAGATATAAGGGGAAAGGCATGGGCAGTTTTTGTCCTGGAAAGAGAGGAGAGAGGAAATGGCAAGACTGCTGAAGGGAAAGTATTTATATTGCATTCTACCACTATAGTGATCTATTGCCATGTATCTATTTCACATTTTAACAGAACCATTATAGTGCTATAATTTATGTATGAAGAAAAGTCAACAAGTCAGCACAGCAGCCAAGATGACTATGCTCCTGACAGCCATTGTGGAACACATGTGGAAAGGAAAAGTTGGGGGAAAGACAGAGAAAAGTGAACAAGAAACTGCTAGGTGTAGAAACACCAACAACATGCGTACCTCTGCATTTACAAAGGTGGGGAAAGCAGCATGGAGAAGCGTCAAACTATGGAAGCAACCTATATTACCAGTAATATTACTATATTACCAGAAGAAAAGTGTAGAGATTGAAAACAGTAAAACAAAACAATGTTTTTATTAACTTCAATTAGCTGCTTTCATTCAGAATCTCTATGAGATACACATAACCAAGAATACACATAACCGATGCACTGTAGAATGTGAAAACAGAAAAATTATGATCACTTTATAGATAGTAATAAATTCCACTGACAATGTTTAGTGAGTGGATAGTAAACACAACAGCGTTAAAGGAGTTGGCATAGCCTGGCAACCATGAAGTAAAAAAATAAAATAAAATGGTGATCATGTGCTTCATTACTGGAGACAGAGAGACGCCACTTCTATAAACCATAAGGAAAAAATGCTTCTTGCAGCTTGCAAAGTGGGGAATTGAGAAAACATATTATTTGTAACTGTGATGTCAAGCCTTGGTTTCTGGCAGGGGGGGAGGGACAGGGCCATTTCCAGAGCTGTTATGACCTTTGAGGGAGGAATCATCAAGGCCGAACCTGCCAGCAATCTCTGATATTCAACAGCAGCCATGAAAGCCAGCTTGGCATAGTAATTGAGTTTCAAACTAAGATCTGGGAGACCCAGGTTTGAATCCCCACTCTACCATGGTGCCCATCCGGTGACTTTGGGCCAGTCACATAGTCTCAGCCAACATATGTCACAGGACTATTGTGCAGATAAAAATGAGGAGAGAAGAATAATGTAGGCTTGGGTCCCCGTTGTAGAGAAAGGCAGGGTATGAATGAAGTAAATAATAAATACAGCTGAAGATACAGGTCAGATAAAAGGTTGGTGGGTAGGTGAGTAGGAAGGAGGAAAGAAAGTGAAGAAATTCGAGGACATGGGAGCTGCCAGGAAAAAGAAAAGAGAAAATAGAGTATGGAGGAGGATACAGGGGAAACTGAGATGCCTCCTGCAAATCCTTGGAGATTCCCACTGCACAACTGGATTCAGATCGGCCTGGTGGCCAGATCCACACAGAGTTTTCCCAGAGAGAGGTTCCCATGGGGAGGAAAGAAGAGAAAGATGAAGATGGGAGGGGGGCAGATAAAGGTAGGTTGGCTGCTGGATGGGAAGGAATAGGAAAGGGGAGATGCTATAGTGGTAGAATTAGTGAGGATTCAAGACAAAATGAGATGCCCCATGCAAGTCCTCGAGGGTGTCCCTGTTGTACTCATCTAAAAATACTCTATTTTGATGCACCAAAAGTTAAGGTCCCAGGATGCAGAGGCAGGCAATGGCAAACCACCTCTGAATGTCTCTTGCCTTGAAAACCCAAAGGGTTCACCATAAGTCAGCTGTGACTTGACGGCACTTTCCTCCACCAAACATAAGTTGTCCGGTACTGGACCATGTCACACGGTAGTGATTTCAAACACATACTAATTTACATAGAGGGGCAGTGTTGGTCTAATAGGTAAGCACATACTTTGTGTCCCTACAAATGTGTCTTGATGCATTTGTTAAAAACTCTGGAACTCTCTTCCCATGTAGACCCATATGTTCCCTTCTGTTATCATCTTCCACGAATTGGTCAAGACTCTTCTGTTTCGCTTGGTGTTCTCTTAATGATCCCTCCTTCCTGACTGATGTTTGTTGTTTTTATGTTTTTGTATGTGTACTTTAGCTCTGATTTTAATTGTTTTAATATGTGCTTTTTGCTGGTTTTACTGGTTTTTAAAATGTGGTTTTATTGTGTATACTGGGAGTAAGGCCCGTTGTGGGAAGAAATACAATGAGCTCTAGAAGGAAATTCCAGGTGAGTGTCCCGACTGTGGCTGGTGGGGCGGCAGAGGGAAGGGGAAAATAGAGGGAGGCAAGCCATGTTTATTTCCTTCTGCTTAGCTATAAGACAGGGCTGTCTCAAGTCATTTTGCTGCCCCAAGTGGGTAGTATGCGAGCACAGCCTAATGGTAACAGGTATGGTTCCCTCCACCACTGACTTTTGTTGATTTGGGGTTATGCAGCGGCAAATAAGGTAGAAAAGCACCTCCTCCTATGCCATGTCTTCTGAGTTCCAAGGCTCTGGAAAGCGGTTCCATAGCAAGTTACAGGGTTGCCAACTCTGGGTTGGGAAATACCTGTAGATTTGAGGGGTAAAGCCTGGGGAGGGCAGGGTTTGGGGTGTGGAGGGACCTCAGCAGGGTATAATTCCATAGAGTCCATTGTCCAAAGCAGCCATTTTCTCCAGGAGAACTGATCTTGGAGATCTCCAGGTGCTGCCTGGAGGCTGGCAATACTAAGGGGAGAACCAGACCTGTAGATCTGAGGGGTAAAGCCTGGGGAGGGCAGGGTTTGGGGTGCGGAGGGACCTCAGCAGGGTATAATGCCATAGAGTCCATTGCCCAAAGTGGCCATTTTCTCCAGGAGAACTGATCTTGGAGATCTCTAGGTGCTGCCTGGAGGCTGGCAATACTAAGGGCCTCCCCTTAGTATTGCCAGCCTCCAGGCAGCACCTAGAGATTTGAGGGGTAGAGTCCATTGCCCAAAGCAGCCATTGTAATAGCTGGGAAATTTCCTGTAGGGGAAATGATGTGCTGTGGCTGGGGAACACGGTAATTTCTGGAAGATCTCCAGGCCCCACAGGGAGATTGGCAACTCCAATGACCGTTTAAGGGAAGATTGGGATATGTATTTTGGCAACTCCAGTGACTGTTTAAGGGAAAATTGGGATATGTATTTTACCTCAGGACACATTCAATGACTCCCAACAGCACCAGCAAACTGTTTAGAATGCTAGAAGCAAAGGCCAATCAGGCCGCATATGCAAATGACCTATGTGTTCCGACTGGCTATTGGGGGAAGAGGAACAGCAAAGTGTTTAGAATATTGGAGATGAGACTCAGGCAACGCAGCCAGTGGATAGGGACAGCTTCTGAGTGACAGATCAGGGAGCGAACTGATTTGGGAACGTGTGGAATGTTCAGGAGACCAAAACAGAATTATTATATAGATAAGTTTTTAATTTGTTAGCCACCTTGGTGACCCTTATGAGGGCAAAAAGGCAGGGTATACATTTTGCAAAACAAACAAAATTAAAAAGCTGAACAAAGCAAAGAGAAGAGCCCTTCAAACTTCATTTCTGTGATCTGGAAGGGCTGAAAATGAAACACAGGTGTCCAGATTGTGGAATTCACAAAATGTTTTAGCAAAGATGAATGACCCTATTATTAATGAAGTGAAATTGTTAAGAAATATGTATAAATTACCCCTGAATATGCTCCATTTCATTTGAAAGAGGGAGACAAATTACCTGTTCATGGGAGATCCACCAGAGTAACCCCATTACAAAAACATTAAGGTATATGTTGTTAATGTGTAGTAACATACTGGAGTGCATTACATAAAACAGAAGTTGCTGTACGCTTGTCATGAATTTATGATTAACCCAGTGTATTTCATATTATCAGCTTAATGAGGATAATTCAGTCTTAGAATATTTACTGTGGATTACAGCAGCCTCATTCACAGCTCTGTGAACACTTTACCTGTTCCTACAAACTAATATTTTGCACCTAGCAAAAGCACATTCAAACAGTCAGTGGACAACAGAAAATACTTGTGGCCATGTATTCTAATTTGTTATTATTTGTAACCATGTATTGTCATAATACTAGTTCATTTACTAAATTAATCTTTTAAAGTAATTTTTGTTTGTAGTTTTCATTCTCCTTCTCTAAAGATTTATCTTTCCACTTCTTCCAACTGTGTGCTGTACCCATTCTTGAGTTTTGATTGCCTCTCCTGGGCTGGTCATCAATTTAAAGAGCAAATATTTTCCCTTGTAGAGATACGCCCTTTGCAGTTTTATAAAATAATAAAGCACGTTCTCAGGTTGATGCTTTTTGCAAAAAGAAACTTGCTGTTTAGAACTCAACTGGCAGAAGTATACGTGGCTAAACTGTTTTTGGCTAAAAAAAATATTGCTAGCAAGAGGTTCACTGACAAATTAACATATTCTGATGAAAATGTTAAGAAGGCATTACTTTCACTTTAAAACAATACCACAGCTTACATGTTCTCCATACTACCAGTTCTTGTTTCCATAATTGTTTTCCAGATATATACAATGCACAAATATGACACTTTTATATTCCTCTTGGGGCTATAATCCTTAATTCAAATGCAGGTTGATCCTCTGTACATTTTGTCAGAAATAAGTCCCACTGCACTCAGTGGGGCTTTTCTCTCTAGTGAGCGGCATGAAATTTCAGTCTTACTCAATGTAGTGAACTCTGTTTCAGCGTAAATATATTAAGGAATGGGGTGCTAATTTATTTTATGCATTAAATTATAACTTCTACAATGCAGATTCACTTGCTTCATTCTCCCCTTTCTCTTGATGAGGGAAAAAAAGCATATATTTTATATTCACTTAACGAAGTAGTACACTAAAGTTGTAATCCTAAAAACGCTTTCCTGGGAGTAAACCCAATTGAATGCATCCCTAAATAAAATGTGACTTAATTCTGAGTCAACCCATTTTAGACATAACCAAATGAGCATTAACCAGTGGATAGTATACCCTCGATTAAACATCATACCACCAAGTCTTTACCATTTTTACAAGGAAGTAATGAAGACATTCCAAGAAACAGAAGTGAATTTATTTATCATAGTTAGCATGTGAAAAATTTTAAAGTTTCCTCTGCTTTATTTCAGTACAATTTTTCTCTGCTTTTATATTTCTGATACACACAATGAAAGACAGATAAAACAAAATAAACACAAATGCATGTTTTCAAAAAGCCGCCCCAAGTAGCTTCATAGAGTGGTTTTAACTGCATTAGCTAATTTAAAACATGATTTTCCTGTTATATTAACTTTGATATAAAACATCAAATATTATCCCCCCAAAGTATGCAATGCTACATATAAATTTAATGTATCAGTTAGAAGATCTACATCTTGTAAAAAGAAAAAAGGCTGAGCAAAGACATGATAAATACGCAATAAGTTATCAAATTAAATTCATCTTTCACCAAAGTGGTAAGATTCAAAGAGAAGACTGGAAATAGTTCTTTGAAAAGGGAGATGGTTTTTATGTTTTTAAATCAAGGCAGAGTTTACTGGCCTTAAATGAATGCACAGTCAAACAAGGCATACTTTGCCCCTAAAAAGCTTTACTGTAACAGAAGCTAGGACCCAGATGTTCTGTGGTTAAAGCTGTCACTTCATTGCATGAAAGCACCAGGAAAGTGAAACATACTCCTGGTGGTTCTTCATCTAAGGTTTTTTGGCTTGTTTTTCTAGAATTTTTTTAAACTGACAAATTTAAAACTTTTGTCTCTTGTGTTATTGTAAAATGTGTTCTCTTACAAAATTGTATTCTGATTATGTGTTTATTCACTATCTTTCAGAACATAGTTGACATTTATAAAAATAAATGACAGAATGAAGTTCCCGGCCTCCCGGCGAAGCCAGTGAGGTCCGGGGGCTTTTTTGCCGCCTTGGCAACAGTAGCATGACACACGGCGTCATGACAAGGACGGGGTGGGTGGTTAATAAAGTGGCCCTTGTTTACTTCCAAACTGTTGTCTGTCTCGTTATTCCGACTGGGGGGGCAATAGAACTTTAACAATTCTTTTTGTGAGAGAAAAGGCAAAATCTGCAATAGTTTTCATATCTAAGAATCTTTTCTGTTCAGGAAACCAGTAGGCTTTACACAAATCATGGGAAATTATCTTGTGGTTGTAGGTGCTGTGATAAAATGTCAGATTTGGAAAGATGAGGTCAGATGTACAGTTTTGCATCAGACTTGTGAAAAGTTCCAGGAGACTTAAGAGTAAATGTATGTACATATTCCTGTAAAATCTGCTCCTCTGAACTCAGTGACTTTGAAATTCTAACCATCAGATTCTGCCATTGTGACAAAATTTAAATTCTTTGCAACTTCTTTTAATATTAGAAAGACTCGGGTCCCAGTCACATGAGCAAGATAATCTGGGGTGGATTGAGGCTTTTTGCCCTGGAGCAAAATGAAGCACGGTAGTGCGATCAAATGTTTCTCCGAGGCTCTGTGCTCAGGCCATCGACCGACAATCTCACGTTGATGGTGAAGTGTGGCAAAGAAAGGGGGGGAGAAAGAAGCAGCATGGCGCAATCACACATGGGGGGATCACAAGCTGCCACTTCCCGATCAGATGAGAGTGTGTGTGTGGGGTTAACTGGAGTTCCCGCATGCGCATGACCACGGAACCGAATCCACAGAGGCTTTAAAAAAAATCCGGTGTGAGACGGGATGCAGACGGGTGCCAGATGTGGCGGGATACCAGCGCTTTCGCAATCTGGCGTCCACCCGCGCCTTGCGTTTTCTGGAAAATACTGCACTTTCCCAGGTATCTTTTTACTCCACATCTTCGGCGGGGTGATACAGGTTGCCAACAGGTGCAGTTGCCAGATGTTCCTATGTGATCACGCCCGTAAAATCTGCCTGGCATTTGTCCCTATCGCGTCACTAATTCTGCGTGTGACCGGACCCTCATATAGTTATTTTATACAATCTATCTGCAGCCACAAAGCATGGTACAGCAAGGCAGCCACACCCTATCCAGTTTCCTGAAGGTTTTTGATGTGACAATATGCAGGGCTAATAAAATATTCCTAACCCGCAACACAAGCCAAATAATTTTTTTTATTCAAAAGCATTCCCATTGCTTATAGTGAGGCTTACTCCAAAGTAAGTATACTTACACTGCCATTCTAAGAACATTTTCTTGGGATGAAGCCCACTGAATAGACTTAAGTGGGATACTGAGTCAAACTGTTTAGGAATGCTCTCTTAGGACTGCATCTTTACTTGTGTACAAGATTGATATATTTACTTCATTTATACTACACCTTTATCCCCAATGGGGTTCCAAAGTGACTTATATCATTATAGTCAAATTTATGCTCACTGCAAGCATTTGAGGTAGGTTGAGCTGAGAGTCTATGACTGACCCAAGGTCACCCAGCAAGCTTCCATGGCTGAGTGGAGGGTTGAATTTGGGTCTCTCAGATCTTAATCTTTCACCACTACACCACTCTTGCTCTCAATAGCCATTGACACATATTTAAAAGAAAAGCAGATTTTGGAGAGGATGTTTACACTGCAGTCCAAAGCGAGGCTACTTGGAAACTTACCCAGGTATAGTCAATGGGGATTACTCCAAGGAAAAGTTTTCTTAGGATGGCACTGTTAAAGTGGGGAAGCAGCATGGGGCAGAGTACTATTTTCCTGCCTGCTACTTCTCTGCTCCAAAACATTGTGGTGAAAATGTGTTATTTATTGGGCAGGC
>NW_015169799.1:42538-48817 GCF_001447785.1 Gekko japonicus | reverse complement strand
AAAGAGTAAGGACTGCAGTCAATTTCAAAACTTCTTTTATTTGTAAAAAAAAAGTGAAACTGCATCAGAGCTTTCTTATGAGCATTAGCAGAGTGTTAGTAGCACAAATTTAAGAATAGTCAGACTTGACTGTGCAGCTGAACAACAGTAGCCCCTGTAACACAATGGATACTGGAAAAAGTTGGTTTGTTTTCAAAGAAAGAAGATCACACTCTGGTTTTCAATGACAGTCTCAACAAAAGGTTTATTGGTTCTAACATCAACAATGCCAAATTATCAACATCAAAGATTGAGTCATTCCATATATTGACAGACTTAACAACTGTGCTTTCCTGGTCATTTTCTCCACACCATATCAGGATGCCTGACAGCCTCTGGGTATGCCAGCATACAGAGAAAACATAAAATGTCCCTTGCCATTAGCACACAGACATATTCATCAGCAATGTGGCAACAGCCAGCATCATTACAGATACATGTGCCTAGTACCACTAATCTACACAATGCTTTTCTCCATTCAATGGCAGGGCCAAGTGGTAGACAGTAAAATGTTTGCTGTGACACTGCAATGCACATTACAGTTGAATCATATAGATTTAAATTAAATTAAATTAACAGTTAAGCCAGCTGTAACTTCATTCAGTTTAATAAATATCATAATACCTAAATCAAAACACTCCAGTATCTGGTTAGTAGCAGGAAATGCTTATTTTACAAATGATTAAAATTTGTACATATCATGATGTACCATTTTTTTTGTGAAAAAATGTAGGTGTTTAACCTCACAAAAGTCACTCAAGCTGAGGCTATGACTGCGTTGCTGAATTTAGTATGCACTGGTTACATGTACAGATATCTAGTACACATCTCCTTTTCATCTGAATCATCTACATTAGCTAGCTAAAGCTAAAGTTAACAACATTACACCTTGTTATATATTGGGTTTGCGTCTTTGTCATTCTTCTGTGGTGATTAGTCTGTTGTAGCAACACAAAAGTCCAGTGGCACCTTAAAGAATAGCATTTATTTCAATATGAACTTTCATGAGTCAGTGCTCACTTATTCAGACAGATATGTGAAGGAAAATCATACTGGGGATTCATGGAGGAAGTCACACCAAACATCTCCCAGCCAAAAAAGAGTTGCCAGTATGCTAACCCTTCACATATTTATCTATGGAAGTGGGCTCTGAGGTGCCACTCAACTTTTGTTTTATTGTGCCATCCTTATAGACTAGCTTTAAAAAAAAACTCATGCAAAAGTTGTGCATTTCAAATATTAATTATAATCCAAATATTGTTCAAAAGTCTATCAGTTTCTAGATCATCAACATGTCCAAATGCATGCCCACAAGCAAAACAGAGATAAACATATCTGGGAATGATGTAAAAAATGAAGAATGAACAGGCACAAAGTCCCATTCAGATCTGTCCATGTGCAATAGTTCTATTGGGCAAGTCCTGAATCTAAAGTGACACTTCTCCCTGCTTTTATTTTGGTTGTCTACAAACTGAAGTGACATAATTTAAACCCTCTGAGAAATGCAGACATTAATGAGTGATGTGCATTTGAAACACATGTTCAGGGAGATCAATTTCACATCTAGTCAAGTAGGGAAATATAATTGAAGACAATCTCATACATGTTTAGAATGTGGGGGGGGATATATACAATGCTTCAGTTAATAGGATCCCATCCACATAGCAGAAAGGATCTTCCTTAGAAGTTCTGCTTTGTGGGCCTCCTCCACCGTCAGAGGATAGGGTCGGTGGCATATTTGTTGGGAAGCCAAGATTATGGAATTTCCTCCTTGGCAAGGGCAGACTCACCCTTATGTTACTGGGGTCTTTCCTGGTGGACCACTGCTAGGGAGGGCCACTAGCATCCACAAGCAAGCATCCCCTGCAGTGCTGGCAAGGACCACTGAATTCACCTTATGGAGGTGTGTTTGGGTCCATCCTTGCTGGCATTTAGGCAGCTGGGGAAAGTATGACTTCTTAGGGTGGGTTTGGAGGGTCTAAATGCAGCTATGCTGGTGGTTTTCTTTTACTTCTGCTGGCTGTATTGAATTTTATTATCAGAATTTTGGTTTATCTTTTTAAAATGTGTATTGTGGTTTTAAAATGCTATTAGCTCTCTTGTGAATTCAAGGAAATGAAAGGTGGGTAAATATGTTTTCAGTAGATCAAATAATGTATTTTAAAAGAACATGGTTCTTTGCTGCTCCATTTTGGTCTCAGAGAGTTGTAGAACTCCTTGGAGAATAAGGATGTAGTGGACATTCATTCAGCTGTGTTGCATGGGTGTCCATGTAGCAGCTGTCATGTAGAACTTAGTGCCATTAAATGCTACTCTTGTAGGGTTTACAACTTTGTAGGGTTGTATAGCTATAGGGTTTATAGCTAGGGTCTTAAAAACATGAAGCTATCACACATCTGCCAAACATGGATGTGACAAATCCACAATACTTAAATTAGAAAAATCTGTTGCGATATGTTGCATGCTTAACTGCATTTTATTGCCCCCCATAGAATGATAAGAACACTGCACCCTTCATATTCACAGAGAACAAACATATCTGTAGATAGTGCCAAATATTTCCTCAGAATACTTTGCTGATTGTTCAAGGTGACAATTAGTTATTTTTGAAGCATCAGAATGCCTGACTCAGAAAAACAGATAGTTTTCTAAGGTTTTGTTGATTTTTGAAATCAGAGTGCAGAAAACAGTGAGGTAATATTAAACTTTTTGCCACCCCCTATTTGCTTCTCAATTCACCCTCAGTGTGACAAATATATGACAACATTTTAGGCAGACTAGAGAAATGAATTAATCCAGGCAGTCAATATGCAACTTACTATTTGTTTAAGGTAAAAGAGGAAATCTGACATATCAGTTCCAAATAATATTCCTGGTACAAGACATGTTTGGTACAATCAACAGAATTAGGAATTGCTGAACAGGGGTATTTTGTATAAGTAAAGCCAGTGTTGCATAGCATCAGACTAGAATCTGGGAACCCCGAATTCAAATCCCCACTCTGTCACAGACACTCACTGAGAAAGGACAGTAGGTGTAAATGATGGAGAAGCTTTTCATGTAGGCAAAAAAAGTCTAATAGCAACATTTCACCCACACAACCTGCTCAAAAGTGAAATACAAAAACTTGTTAGTGAGAAACAGGACCTCTGCTAGATACAGTTCACACAAACATCTTTACTTAAGTTGTGGGTATTACTATCTAGCAAGTTTCTTCAGTGCCTCTAATCTATTCTCTAACCTATCCATGGATGCAAAACATTATATCAAATGCAGCCACAAAAAGCTGAAAACTACCACATACATTCAATAGGTTAATTCCAAATGTACTATTCTGCTTCTAAAGAAATCTTTCACTAGCATGAATGGAATGAGTCTTCCATGAGTAGAAGGAAGGGTTCCTCACAGGGCTGGTAAAAAAATGTCCTGCCCCTTTATTAGAGACTTAATGTGTAGGAATAGCATGGAGGTAAATAACATCACTTGGTAAATAACATCCCATTAAGCCTCTGTTAAAGGGACAAGGCATTTTTTTCTTCCAGACAGTTGTAAACACTTTGTATCTGTGTTTTTAGAGTACTTAGCCCATTACTGTGGAATAAATGGCACAGAATCAGACTAACTCAATCCTATTCATGTTTACTCAGGAAGAGTATCCCATTTTATTCAGTGAGGCTTACTCCACAAGACTGCAGCTTGAAGGGACTGTATGAAGACTTCTAAGTAAATACCCACAGGATCAGAGTAGACATTTATAGAAAATATGCTTTGAAAAATAGCTTAGCTTGCTGTGGCAAATTTAAATATAGATTCTCTGTCATTAAATCAGTAGAAATCTGGACTCAACAAATACTTGTTGACTTAAGTTTAAAAACTTTAAGTTGAATTGAATTTAAATCTGCTGGTACTGAGCTGGATTGCTCAGATCCCCAGACTTGATCATATATCACAACACAACCACCTCTTTGTCTGGCACTGACTGACAGATGAATAGGTTCTATACTGAGCAGAACCCATTCTGCATTGGGGCTTCCTGCATTCTTGCATAGACTTGACTTGGCATCCCAGCAGAGCACGCTGTGATTTTGCAGGATGATTTCAAAAGAAAGTCTTGTTATAAACATGTATTACAGTAGAAGTTGCCATATGCAAATCTATATTTCACTTTTAAAAATCATTTTTCCCCAAGCACAGGACATTAGAAACCATAATCTTGACCCAATGTTAATTTCCCTTTCATAGAGGAGCCCGCAGTGGTTATTTCAAAGACAGCATTCTCTCACTCTATGTGGCATTGGCAAGGATATTGCATTTATCTATAACAATAAGCTAACCAGCTTGAGGAAGGCAGGATACTTTCCCACACAAGTGTTAAATAGGTCCAGAATAAATAAACTTGTGGCAAGATCTTTTTTTAGTGCAGGGATACCCTTCAATTATATACTCTCTGAGAGATAAAAGCTGTATCTGCTAGTGATTAAGAAATACTTTATAGTCACAGTCTCAATTCTGTTGAAATACAAGCCACACATATTTCATACCCAATCCACTCAGTAACATCTTTCCATCTCCTCTGCTTTAATTGCTGTGAATTAAAACAGGGCAACTGCCAGACTTAATTGCTAGGCTAATCCACAGAATTTTCCAAAAGATACAGCAGTAAAAACAAACAAAACCTCAACTGAGTGTCTGGAAAAGGGGAGTTATTTCTGTGGAAGGTTTGGCTTTAAATAAATTACTGGTTTAGAGATTTAGGGAAGAGTTTAAAATGTAACTTTCGGTAGCACAAGAACAGTACATTAATAACAAGGAACTTTTGTTTTAAAAATTAAATAATATTTCAATTTCTTCCTTTCTTACCCTTAAGTAGTGGTACTGGCTTAAAAATAAAACTGATACACAAACTAAAACTCATCTTTGACATTAACTGTCATGGAAATGGCTGGTGGGGAGGAAGGACACAAAGTGACGAAAATAATGGCATTAAAATCCCAGCACGCATTCTGGCAACATTTTAAACAATAGTTTAAATTCTGGCAACATTTTAAACAATAGTTTAAATTCTGGCTTGAAGAGCTTGTTTGTATTTTCCTTGGGTTATGGTGGTGGTGTGCAAGCAAGTGCCATAGTCCCATTTTCTGCAAGTGGTTAGGCAAGAAAACTTTGGCGGAAACTGCAGGTCAGAGTCTGGCAGCAGAAGGAAAACAAACTGTTTTTAAAGACCAGCCTGTCTCTGGCCACTTTCCTACTGATTCCAGTCCTTTTCCTGCTCACTCTCCTCGCCCATCTTCCGGACAGCCAGAGCCACCACCCCATCAAATGCCAGACCTCGGCTTTTAGGGGGGGGGGGGGGGAAGGCTCATGCCAGACCTCGGGTTTTAGGGGGGGGGGGGAGATAGCCTGCCTCAGAGTCTTTCTCAGAAGTAAAGAGAGTTTCTGCTACTGGGGGCCTCAGAAGCAAGCCCCCCGCTCCTTCCCCAGCCCTCCCTACGGAAACTTCGAGCAAACTCAGCGTGGTTTGCCCTAGTGCAGATCCACCGGCAGGCTTGGCTTTGCCCGGTCGCATCCACAATGCTTGGAAGCAGTGCCTCATGGGGGGGGGGGCGCCGTTGGGACCGACGGAGGGAACTTTGTGAGGCTCGCCTTCCTAGGAGACGCAGGAGCGTCTGACCTTGGGCTGCTGCGGCCACACACGCTAGAGAATCCAGTTCCAATCCACGTTCAGTGCACTCCCGGACAGTTGGAAAGTGGAATGAAAGTGGATTATTTAGCGTATGTGACCGCAGCCTCACTTGATCAATCGCCCTTCCAGGAGTATTGAGAGAGCGACCTGCAAAGGGAAGGAGACCTCCCACCACCAGTCCCGCCGGGCAGGAGACAGGCGCAGAGAGAGAGAGAGAGAGAGAGAGAGAGAGAGCCAGGCTGGCTTCTTCCGCTCCTCCCGCGCCACGCCACTTCTTGGGCCCCTGGCCCGAGGGAGGCCAGACCAGCCTGCTGCGCCCCACCACGCGCCTTCTCCTCAGCCTCCCCCCAGCAGCCGCCCCGGAATCTCCCCCTCCCACCCAGAATAACGACCACGGGGGAACGACTTTGATGTACCAGCCTGAGAAATCCGACAGGGGGGCCCCAGGCGGCGGCCTCGACGAGCCCAATCAGCCCCCCAAGCGACGCCTGTGCTCGGCGGGGGGGAGGGGGGCTCCCTCGGAGCTGAGGCGGCCGGGGCCAGTCCTACGGCGCAGG
>NW_015169799.1:40947-42302 GCF_001447785.1 Gekko japonicus | reverse complement strand
GCCTTACCTGAACTGCCAGCCGCAGCCTTGATTGGCCCGCGCAGACTTCCCCCCAAGTTCCTCGCGCGAGTCCGAGGCGCAGCCGCGGGTGGCGGGGAGAGCGGCGGAGAGGAGGACCGAGCCCGCCCGTCTGCCTGGCTTCTTCGGGGGTCCTCGTGTCCCAGGGACGGGGAGGACGAGAGCGGCTTCGAAGCGGCACCGCGAGTTCCTCTCAGAGGGGCGCAGCGGGGCAGGCTGAGCCCGGGCGGGTCCTTCCCATTCTCCAGAAGGCTCTCTCCCCCGAGGGCAGGGCGCCAGGAGAAAGCCGCGGGGGGGGGGGCTGGAGACGGCAGCCGGGCTGCCTCCGACTGTCCCCACAGGTGCACCGGACCGCGGGCGGGAGCTGCGGGCAAAGAAGCGCCCGGAAGAGCCGAGGGGACGGCGCGCTCCTCGCTCTCTCGCTGCCTGCCCGGCTGGCTGACTAGCTGGCGGAGTTGTTGGGAGTGTGTGTTGCTCGCGCCGAATGTCACTGGAGTGCAGCCGGGAAGAGCCGCTCCCCACACCCCGCCCGCTACTTTCCCTCCCTCCTCCCGCTGCCAAACTCGCGCTCGCTCGCTCGTTCTCTCGCACGCGGCGCGCGGGCCCACCGAGCACCAACCAGGCTTCTGGGCCACGCCAGGCAAAAGCCTATCACCACCGTCGCCTGCCTCCCCCTCCCCGACTCCTGTCAGCGGTCCCCCCACGGGCCGGCAGGAGGGCAGCCCACCCCTCACGCGCTCCTAGGCGGGCTCGCTCGTTGCCGCCCGAGAAAAGGAGCTGGAGCGCTAAGCGCGCGGGGGGGAGGCGCTTTACCTCAGGATGTAACTCGCCTGATGCCAGCCCCCCTCCCCCCCCGGCTTGCAGGAAAAGAGGCTCCCGCGCGGGGCTAGCCGAAATCATAAGCAGGTGCCTGTCAGGCTCTCGCCAGCGGAGACCTGCCAGGCAGAGCACGCAGGCAGCTACCTGACTTATGCTGAACCTGGCAACTGGCCCATCCAGGTCAGTATTCTCTCCTCTGACTGGCAGCAGGTCTGCTCAGGAAGGGGCTTTTCTCAACCCTGATGATACTTCATGTGTGGGGAAAGACTTCCCTCCACCTGATCAGCAGCTGTTAGAGTAGACATTTCTGAGCTGGGCTCAGAAGACTAACTTTTGTTATGTTTCTAACTGAAGCTGCCTTGGGGGACTTACACACTCAACCTGCTCTCCAGCACTGGAGCCTTCTGGAGCCCCACACAAACTTTAGCAATCACTTTTAGAATGTCGTGCTATAGGGAAGGGAAACATGCTTATAACAAAATTGTGAACAAAACTGTGAACACAGCCCCTCCTGATTC
>NW_015169799.1:0-40884 GCF_001447785.1 Gekko japonicus | reverse complement strand
CAGGAGGAGTGGGGCACCTACCTGCTCCCTCCCTGCCTACCCCTGCTACTCACAACATTCAATACCACATATATGAATGATTTTGCATGCCAGCAAAACCTTCCCTGACCTAAAATTGTTTGAGTATAGCATTCAGAATTATGGCATGTACATCTGTGAGGACTTGCAGGGGCATCTCATTTTCCCTCTTCCACTATTTCCTCTTTCTCTTCCATGGCAGCCCTCATAAATGTCTGTACATTTATAAATTTTATAAATGTACTGACATGTTACTGTTTTGGATACAGCCAGCTTTTCCAGCCAATTTTGATCAATCCCCCTTCTTATTAGAGCACCAGTCCCACGTGGCTTTTGTCCAGGCAGATCTCATGATTCCCCACCATACCCTTTCTGATGGTCAAGGGGAACCCTCTTCCTGTTTCACCACTGTAAAAGCTGATTGGATCCAACCCCTTGTCTCATGGCCAGTTTACATCTCACCATATCTTGTAGAAAACATCTGCTTTCAAACATTTTGGGGGACATGGTAAACTGCAATCTTCCAGTGGCATAGCACACAGGGGTATTCAATTCACAGTACTTTAAGAGAGAACACAGACATAAGCCTCTAATGTTTCCCATATTTCAAATGTAAGATAAAATTGAGAAGGGGAAATATACATTTCAGCCAATCTGAGTTTTATGATCACATTACAGACGCAAATATCCACAAACCAATTTAAGCTTTGTGTGTAAAAATTATTCCTCAATGTTTTCACAAAGTTACAGTTCAGCCTGGTTTAGCCGCAGAGTAGTCTTTCGTCTGTTCACAGCCCATGAGCAATGATAGATTAATGTGCTATAATAGAACTCTCATGAATTCTCATTGATTAGAGCAATGTTACTGAATTGTGGAAATAATACTGTTTTTTATTTAAGTACTTATCAAAGACAAGAAAGAGTCGCTGTCAACATGCATGGCTGAGAGAAACATTCCTTCTCATAGCAGCATGGAAGCAGCATGGAAGATGATGATGGTAGTGTGGCAACAGTGGAAGAAGGGAAGAATCACAAGTGGTTCTTAAGAGAGGAGTGAGAAGAAAAAGCCATCCTAAATGTTAGCTACCCTCTGGGGCTGAATTACATTTGACAAGCCTTCATTGGCATACGTATACACATACAATAGGAGATCAGATTAAAATACAAATCCATATAGGGTAAAATTGGAGCAAATATAGAATAAATACAGGCTTCATTCAGCATTATGGAACACAAGTGTCTGAATCCTTGAGCTCATGCACTCCCTCCCCTTCCATCTCCTTTCTCCATCACACATGGCTTGAATAATGAAAATGCCCTGGTTTATTCATATGTAACAAAAAAACCACAACTGTTTGTTGTGATGTCAAAACGGAGCAAAACAGAAAACTGTGGTTTCTTCTCTTATCCCCAAATCAGGATTCCAAAGTACATCTTAATCATGATTTGGAATCCTGGTTTGGAGGCAAGAGAGCAGACCTCAACTTTCCTGATTCAGATATCACTATAGACTGCAGATGCAGGGGAAGTCTCCAGAATTTGAGCCACATGAAAGTGGAAGAGGTAGGGGGAAGTTAGTATACATGCCCAAGGACTTCAGAGCTTCATTCTTATAAGTGTCTGAGCTGAATCATTTTGTTGTATCATGCATGACAGAGTGCCTCCACTCCCACTAGAGTCATGCCCACCTTGAATAGGTCCTTGGCAGTGTTAGCAGTCAGACCCCTCCTCCCAAAGAAGGAGTAGTTCAGCACATGGAGAGAAAGAGGCAAACGCCCTTCATAAAAACATCACCTCAAAAACTGTAACTATAAGAAACTGGCCCAAAAGACACTAAATAGATGCCAGTCAGAGTCAAACCAGAAGCCAAGCCTGAGAAATTTCTTGAAGGTGAAGTCAAAAGTCGGTTGGCTGACTGATGAGCCTCTCCCCACCATATGGAGATGCATAATTAACGGCAATAGGTTTCCCATGACTAATCCTGTCAATTCCAGTCTTGCTTCCCCCTTATCCTTTTACCCCAATTTAGCAACACTTAACCATATTCTTCAAACCTGGCAGTTTCCCCATCCAGTAACCTCTGGGCCATCAAAAGACATTCACACCTTTGGTACACCTCACAAAGTCCCATAAAACTTCTCCCACCTCATTGTTTGCTCTCCGGAAAGCTCATCAAACCATTGGTGGGGAGGGGTGCACAAGTCAGCATAGTCCCCAGGAACATTTTTCCTATATTAAGTGCACCTAGACACCAGTCCAGTTACCTTTATTGGCATGTAACCCTTGCAAACCCATATACAACAAAAAACAACAACCACAGCATAGAATAATATCTACAAAAAACAGAAACAAGGAATTACAAAGTAAGTATACCCATCAATTAAATAAAGGGCGAATAGAAATGGCACCAAAAAGAAATTTAGCAACAGTTTCTGTTATCTCAAAGTTTGGGTTAGCAAGAAGAATAAGGATCTTTAGGCAATCAGGATATTCTTCTAGTTGAGCCAAAGTAAAATTTAGAAATTTCAGTCGTAGCGCATGGTAGAAGGGGCACTGAAACAAGACATGGGAAATCGTTTCGATATTATCATTTGTGCATGGGCAACATCTGTCAGAAAAGGGCACACCCTGAAACCAGATAATAAGGCCGAAGGTAATACATTGAATCTCACCAAAGAGAGGGCTCTACGGAGTTTGGGAGTGTGAAGTTGGTACAGGTAAGAGGCAGCTTGGCCGACTTTAGGAGATATTCCAAAATACAGGGGTGAACAGGTTTTATTAGTGGCATTATACAGTGAATGTAGCTCAGAACAAAGTAGATTGGCTCTTATAATTGAAAAAGCCTCAGACACCAGGTGTGTGTGTGTTCTTGACATCAACCTCATACACCCACATGTGTGTGGATTTCCTTCTTTGCTCTGTGAAACGCTGGCCATTTCACAGCTGCCTCTTCAGACCTCACGCTTCAAGACTGGTAATTGTATAGCCTTCCCTGAAACTGCTTTCTCCCTCTCCTCCCTTTAATTTCATCTTAGTCAGCTTAATGTGTTTGTGTGTGTGTTTTACCATATTATTATTTTTTCCCAATAAAAACCTTTCTTGTCAAACATCGGTCTGTTTATTTTTGAGAATTCTCTAAGGGAATTATCCCAGTAGACATTGGTGGAGATCCCAGTTACCCTTCTCATTTGTCTCCTTTAAGCTAATTTCCTCCAATCAAATAGGAGACTGACTCTTTGGGTAACAGCAGGTCTCTGGAGAGTCAGCAGATAAATTATATAAATAAATGAATAAATACACAAGATCCTAGGCTGGCCTAGGTTGGATTCTGGCCAAAGTATTAATCTGTAATCAGACAATAATTCTTATATGTAGCTGAAAGTGCTTTGAGAGTTGTACACACGTTTCTTTTGTTCCATTATTGCCTGAGGTCAAACAGATTTTTGCAGGTTTTTGAAATGAAAAAAAAATCTTCCAAATGTTTGCCACAGATGAAAAGTGAAAGGAGCAATTATTCCTACTTGAAACCATCTTCATCTGTTCGGAATAAATGTCCTATATTTTTGCAGACTAGGTGGTAGCCAGAGATCTCCCACTATTTCAACTGATCTTCAGGTGACAGAGATCAGTTTACCTGGAGAAAATGGCCACTTTGGGAGGTAGACTCTATGGCATTAGACCCCACTGAAGGACCTCCCCTCCCCAAACCTCTCCCTCCTCCGGCTCTACCACCGAAATTTCCAGGTATTTCCCAACCCAGAACTGGCGACCCTATTCCAGACTAATATTATTTTCAAAATGTACTTAAGGTAGATTCAAATGTCCATTTGTGGTGGGCTGGCCAGCCAAGCTAAAACTACACTCATTGTTTCATCATTTTTTATGCTTCTGATATTACATTTCCTAATTCATTTTAAAAACTATTTGGGGAAGTGGCCAGGAAATTTCTACAAAATACAATCTGTGTGTATCTGTAATGTATGAATGGTCAAATATGAATCTTTAGATGTGGATCTGGAAATCCTCCTGGGGCCTTCCAGACTATCCGTCATGCATCATGATAATC
Organism: Gekko japonicus; assembly: GCF_001447785.1. Classification (NCBI taxonomy): domain Eukaryota; kingdom Metazoa; phylum Chordata; class Lepidosauria; order Squamata; family Gekkonidae; genus Gekko; species Gekko japonicus. The sequence continues at coordinate 36,800 of NW_015169799.1, read as the reverse complement.
CACACATTATCCATATAAATGTATACATTGTACATACGTTACAGATTAAGAAAATGCAGCCATTTTCTAGCCACGCGTTTATACAATTTGTCAAAACATATGAAAGGAAATTAAACTCTAAGTAGTCTTAGCCACTTGTTAAATGAAGATGAATAGGAAATGAGGATATGACATGTAACTTTCTTGTTAATCTGAAATTCCAAAAAGATACAAATTGAACGTTATGATCATGGTTAAAAAAACCCCTCACAATTAGAGTATTGCAAATGCTTAAAAGGCTTTACTGTGCTTTAAAATCCAGATTCTATATAGTCTTGGTCCCACATTAAAAATAAAAAACATGTTTTCTTATTTCTGGAAAATTTATAACACCAACATAGAAAAACATTATAAACATTTTCCTTGCAGGATGTGTCCTAAATATATTTACACTGTGTGGCAGGAATATTTGTCTGCAACTCTCTCGTTGCTTTATATATTTATCTTCTTGACCATTAATATCCCATAAATCTTTGTTAAAATACTCATCTGTTTTAGTTGGGCTAACATTCTCAAAAGTATTAAAACTCCTAGTCACCAGTTTATCTCTCTACACTCTTGATATTACATTATTTATTTGCAAGCACAAGAACCATATGCTTTCGCACATCAATTCTTATTTTATCATATGTTATTAATCAATCTACATGTAGGTCATAAAATCTAATTCTCAAATTGGCTCTTTCTAATGCTTTACAATCAGTAATGTATCAAGTGTGAAGATGTGATGGTTAAAAAAGTTGGTATGGGTGCCTAGATTGGAGCAACTTTCATACATTTTTTTCCAAATCATTATTATACTGTCACATACATAAATTGCTGTACTTTTTAGTTTAATTGTTTATATTTACTGATAGGTCTACTGTAGATATCCTACATTGTTCTACAACCTAACAAAAATTGCCATCTTCTGCCTCCCACTACTGACACCCTAAATCAATTGATTTCAAATGGGGGACCAGCAAGGACTTGTGGATGGCATCTCATTTTCCTCCGCCCCCACCCATTTCTTCTTTCCTTTCCCTGAAAGCCCCTATAGCATCTCCTTCTTGTTTTCTTCTTTTCTTCCCGTCCACCAGCCAAGCCACCTTTTTCTGCCCCTCCTGTCTTCACCTTTCCCTCCACCTCTCACTGGGAAAACATTGTGCCATTATGGATGGCAGGTTGGGTGGGCCCAGATGTGTGGTAGTGGTCAGTGGAACCCCTCACTTTCATCTGTACCCCCTCTCTACATTATCTCATCTTTCCCCCCCCTCTTGGCAAACCTGAGAGTTCATCTTTCCCTGCTTCCTTTTCCTCACCCACCCACCCACCTACCTTTCATTTGTCCCTCATTTTCAACTATATTTATTAGCTATTTACTTCATTTATATCCACATTTCTTCACAATAGGGACCCAAAGCAGAGTACATCATTCTCCTTTCCTTCATTTTATTCTCACAACAACCTTGTGAGGTTGATTAGGCTGAGTGTGTGTGACTGCTGTGGAACCAGAGTGGGGATTCAAACCTGGGTCTCCCAGATCCTAGTCTGAAACTCTAATCATTACACCATACACCAGGTTTCATGGGGTGGCTGCTGTGGAACAGTACCAAACAGCAGGAACGGGGGGGGGGGGTCATGGAAATTGGGTGGTTACAAGTAATTTGTTGGTGGCTCTTGGCCTTGACGTTGATTAATTCTCACTCAAAGGCCCAAAGAAGCTTTGGAAGGCCCTGCCTCCACCCTTGGCCTTTTACTGACAGAAACTAAAGCTTGAAGGCTAGCAATACTGTTGTGTTTACCTAAAAATGGCCACTGAGAGGGCATGTATTTCTTAAAGGTGCAGGTGCTGTTTCTTTTATTTTGGAAGGTGGTTTAACCCCCCAATGTGTTTTTTGTTTGTTTAGTTTTCAGACTAAAACTGGGTCTTTTTAGGTATCTAGAAATAACTGTCTTGTCTGTACGTGGCCCAAAATCTGGATATGAGTATCCACAGATGGGGGTGTATTGATAATTAGATATATCGATTAATTAGGATTGCACCATTAGTATAGCAACATAGTAATGCCATGTAATGTTGGAAATGTCAGACCTCCTTCCCTAACATTTTGCAGCACTTGTTTTATTGTTCCATTTCAAATAATAAAATAGACTAGAGTCTGAAATGAAGCATTTTCTGTGGGACCTTCATTAAGGTAAAGGTAAAGGTTCCCTTGCTCGAAAGCCAGTCGAATCCGACTCTAGAGTTGCGGTGCTCATCTCCGTTTCAAAGCCGAAGAGCCAGCGCTGTCCGAAGACGTTTCCGTGGTCATGTGGCCGGCATGACTAAACACCAAGGCGCACGGAACGCTGTTACCTTCCCACTGAAGTGGTACCTATTTATCTACTTGCAATTTCTTGCTTTCAAACTGCTAGGTTGGCAGGAGCTGGAACCAGAGACGGGAGCTCACTCCGTCATGCGGCACACTCGGGTCTCGAACTGCTGAACTACAGACCTTCCACAGCCTGCAGTTCAGCGTCTTAACCACTTGAGCCACCGCAGCTCCGGGACCTTCATTACCTTGTGTAAAAACCAAACCCAATCCCAACATTTGGGATCTTAGAGTTGCTGCTTGGTAATTTTACTCTAAGGCTTTACTCTTAAGCATTCATACTTGGAATCAGTGGAACTTCCTTTCATAGTCAGGACCAGGTTGCAAGTCTTGGAACAGTACAATTAAATAAAGTACTGAATTATTTACTAAAATATAATTTACTGGTAGGTACTTCCATGGAAGCTCCACTAAAATGTGTAGCACTTCTTGGTGGGCTGAGCCCTTTGAATTGCAGCCTGTTAATGCCTCCAAATCAAGGCTAAATCAATTCAATTTGATCACGTTTGTACTTTTGAAGTATGGTGCTGAGTCAGGTTTTACAGGCACAGTAAATCACAAAATGGTAATGAAATAATGGAAGCCAGTGATAAATAAATGAGGAAGGTAGGAGTGCATATCCATCCAAAGAAAGGATAGGAACTGTCTCTCCATAATCAAATACCACTTTATCTTCACCTGTGTTTTCTGGATAACATATTCCTTTTTATTGTAATTTGTACTGATATGAAAAGTTAAAGTTCTATGAACTCTAACAGAAGTATCATTTTAAAAAATCAGTACTCTGTTATGTTGGGGGGTTTTTGGAAGCAGGGGACAGCACAATTAATGATGAGGCAACCTCAAGAGTTTCTTCAATGAAATTTTCAGATTTTTGCTGTGTGGTATAGTAGTGTTTTATACTGTCCATATATTTCAAAATACATGGAGTCTCATTCAAAAAGAATTTCAAAGGCATATTATGAGAAAAATCCAAAGTACAGTGATTCTTCAGTATGTCTCGACCTAAGATAACCAGTCATGTTTTTGTGCTTCTGTGACAAGAAGTCAACAAGCAGTGAAGTCAGAGCATCCTGAAACAATTGAGAATATTGGCTAATTAGAAGATCATAATCTTGGGAATATTATTATTTATTTATTTATTTATTTAGTATTATTACTTGCAGGGCTGCACTATTTGAAATATCCACACCACCATCTCAGCCTCATACATAAAACCATTAATTTTGCTACAGCATGAGCATCTCAGAGAATACAAAGTTAGTAAGAAGGTCTAGGATCACTGTTTATTCTAGTGGCCATTAGCAAACAATTTAACCCTTTGTGCATTTATTCACTTACTCTCAGTAGTTTCCTTCTTTTCTACAGACCCAGTCCTACAGGTATTTCCAAAGTTTAAGATGGCAGTTACCAGCCATATCTCTCTAATACCACAGCATACTCACGCACACGCACACACACAGAGCGAGAGAGAGAGAGTCAGGCTCCTTTTTAAAGTTCCTCTAAATTCTACATATAAAATCTGCCATGATACAGAACTTTGGTCATTTTCTTCATTAAACTAGGCTGACTTTCATTGTTCCAGATTGGGAATATGGTCATTGTATGAAAAGGGATGAAGACACCATATTCTTAGTAAGAAGGGTTTTAAATGAGCACAGAATAGATAGTAAAACTGACAGAGTTTGCAGACAGAGGCATTGAAATTGATCCCATCCTAATGTTTGCCAGGGTGGAATCATGGGAGTGGGGAATCCTTATAGGAGAAGATTCTCTCTTACAAATAGCCTCCACTTGACACAAATTTTCTTTATCAAAACAAGTTCTAGGCTAGGGCTGGGAGGGATCTTTTGGGAAAGATGGGAGGGGACAGATCTTTACAGAAATAATTGACTGGTGCCTTTTTTATGCTTGCTGATTGTTCCCTGTAAACTCACCTTCATATAAAAGATATCAGAACATAATCTATACGTGTGTGTGTAAAGTGTCATCAAGTTGTAGCCAATTTAGGATAACCCCAGCAAGGGGCTTTCAAGGCAAGTGAGAAGCGGAGATGATTTGTTATTGCCTTCCTCTACAGAGTCTGCCTTGGTGATCTCCCTTCCATGTGCCAACCCTGCTTAGTTTCTGAGATCTCATGAGATCAGGCTATACCATGCTGCCTTCCCATGCCATAATATATATAAAGCATAATTATAATTTATTTAGATACTTATGCCCATCTTTTCTTCCCAATGGGGACCCAAAACCATTTCCAACATTCTCCACTTCTTCATTTTATCCTCATAACAACAAACTTGAGAGGAAGGTTAGGTTGAAAGAGAGAGAGAGAGAGAGAGAGACTGCCCCAAGGTCACCCAGCAAATTTCCATGGCAGAGTGAGGATTTGAACCTGGATCTCCCAGACCCTCATCCAACACATTAATCACTACACTATGGGTCTAAACCTTAAGTTTCCCTCTAATGCCTCCTGAGGATGCATACACTTAGATATGGTTAGATATGCTATTCTGCATAACTTTTGAATCGGGCCGAAAGCATAATGAATTATACCAGTTTGCGAAGTTATCCAGGAACTTTTGGTTGATTCTTCAGTCCAACAATACAACTGAGACCCTCACATTAGATTTAGATAGTCCTGAAAATATAATAACTGAAATAATCTATACCTGCAAATAAAGAGAGTCTAATAAAATTAAGCTGCATGTATCCTACTTTCATGCATCGTTTCTGGTAGAGGACAGTAATGTGTGACTCTTCTGTTTCTCAGTTATGAAAAGGAAAACAATCAAAAACACATGCTGTTGTCTGAGGCTAGCTTATGTTCTAACTTAACATTTGTTCTGCAGTGAGATGAAACAAAAAAGCCTTTGTAGTAAGCGGCAATTTTGTGCTCGGCAAGATGCATCCCATTACATGAACTCTAGAGCAAATGCAGTTCTGCTCTTTGCCTACATTAAATCTCTTGCAGTCATTGTTTACCTGGAGAGAAATGGGAAGTTATCTATTAGACTAATCCTCTATATGCAGTTTCTCCTTTAAATTCAGGCTGGCAGGGGAAGAGAAAAAGGAACAATTGCACTGATCCTGGTAGGTCTCCATACCTACAAACTCTATCCTGACACCTCTCCTTTGTTCCATGTGGCTGCCCAATCCCTTTCTCCCACACACAAGAGAAGAAAAAATTCTTTGTGGTCCTAAGATAAGGAAACATTTTTGTGTGATATTAGGGATGTGTTTCTTTGCACCCTATAGATATTAAATTAATGCCTTAATAAACAAGTCCCTACTTTAAACTTATGGTAAATTAATTCTGAAGATTTGAATCATATTCTGTAGCACTAACACTGATGATTTTTAATTGAATTAGAACCACAAACACAATAGTTTGTCACATTACTATTAAAAGTGCTTATCATGAAGAAATGTGTTAGCATTTGTTTTAGTGTGCCAAATTTGATTATACCCTTATAAAATTAGATCAAAGATGAACAGTTTTACTGTAAAATCCAAATACTGCATGTGCAAAATAATGAGAAACAGGACTCATTGCTCCAAACATAAGTTTTCAGGCTCTAATTGTACTCAGTTGTGAGGAAAGGAGGAAGAAAGAGAAAAATGTCTTTATTTCAGGCAATGTAAAAATTAATAGGATGCACTTCTATAGGCAAACCATGCCTGTAATCCTAAAGTCTGTCTAATTAATGGCAAAGGGGGCACACTTCAGTGACAGAACATTTGCAGTGCATACAGAAAATCCCAGATTAAACTGGCATTTCAAGTTTAATGACCTTAGATAGCAGGTATCTACAAAGATCTTTGTCAACCCAAGACCCTGGAGAGAAAAACCGCCAGTCAGTCACTCATATTGAGCTGGATTGACCAATGGTATAAGGCAGCTCATATGTTTCAATTGTCAATTGGACATTGATAAGGGTGCAAGGCCAGCAACATTTAAAAACTGTTTGTCAGAATGTCATTTGCTTCGGTTAAAAAAGTAAATGAGGCCCCAGTCACACGAAAGGTTTTGGGCCGGGAGAGGGACAGATCAGGGGTGCAGCAAACGGGCACGATCCCACCGCAACATCTGGGAAACGTTGCGCACCCGTCCCTGATCTGGCCCTTCAGGCCAAAAAGCCGCATCTAAAATAAACCACCTACAGAGGTGGACTTACCAGCACGGCCGCATCAAGCGCGGCCGTAGGATTGCCGGCATGTCCTTCTGCCGGCACACCCAAGACCCCTGGCCGAATTGCACATGCTCACACATGCGCAGGTCGGCAGCCTCCGTCTCTGTCTCGTCGCTTTCTCCCCGGTCTCCCCGGCATCTGATTGTGCCGAGGAGCAACTGTGCGGCGGCTCACGGGATCTGTATGATCCCGCCGCCGCATGTCTATTTTGGTGCAGCTTTCAAAAGCCGCACTTTGCCCGCGCTCCCCCCCCCCCCCCGTGTGGCAGGGACCTGAGCTTGGAAGGATAACATATGCTCTTTTCATTGGTTCTGACCTGCTGAGAATTGGGTTGCTAAGTTTAATTTACAAAGATTCTGAATATGCATAGAACTATACTCTCCAAATACAATTAAGTTTTGTCCTAAAATAATTCAAGAACAACATACTGCAGAACATTTGAAAAGCAGCTTTCCCTTCAAAATGTACTTGCCCACTAATTGGCTACGGCAGTGCTTTTTTTAAAAGAAAAAGAAAAAAGTGCCAACTCAAGAGGGAAATGAAGTTTTCAATCTGTATACTGAAAACTCATGAACTTTTAAATGTTCTAAAAAGAATTTTGTTGAAGAGGTTCCGGAATTCCATTCTGGTGTGTTCCCCCAGAAAAAAAGCCCTGGGAACTCTTCAGAAATCCAGCTGTTTATTTCCGTAGTTCTCCAGGTATGATTTAAATTGTCCTAAATAACAAGACTTTTGAATATATATTTTAAGCATGCACTGGAATTATTGTTTTCTAAGAAGAGCACAAACCAAATTAAGACACTTCTGTGCTTAATTACAAAACTCTATAGATGATTCAGGACAAAATTTAGACTGTGTAATTACAAAGCCATTCATCTATTTCCAGATTGTCCCTTTGATGTTTGATTCCTTCTGCATCCTATGAAGCATTAGACACATTACAAGTCAAAACAATCTGTAATCGTCCCTTTTCACTGTTGCAAAAGCAAGCCCTTTCCTTGAATGGGACAAAAGTTCATGCAAGAGTGAGAGGGGCTGATTTTGTGTCATTTCCACCTTTTTTTGCCCCAGCCCCACATCATATTGATCTTGATGGTGCCTCAACCATCCGCAGCTACTTTTGGAAGGTCCCAAGAAGTTTCTGGAAGAAACAGGACGCATGCTTCCATGAACTTCTCCCATTCCCAGGACTTTGAATCCAACTCTATGCATTTCCATACGGCCCACTGTAGTCAATATTCTGCCTTGCTGCTCTTTGGATCAATCATAGAACATTTCTCAAAAACATCTCCCTGCCCACCCTGTAAATATTTTATAGGAACAAAAGTCTCCACATTTGTTTCAATACTTATTTGAGTGAGTAGCTGTAGTAATTTCCATAAGCTATTTGTTTGAGAGGAAGATGCTCAGATGGTGCTTCAGTTGGTCTCAGTCACTGTCCATGTAGCTGAAGTACTGAGAAAAATACAGGCACGTCTGTTCTTCATGAATAAAGCAAAGGTAAAGGTTTCCCTTGCTCGAAAGCTAGTCGAATCTGACTCTAGGGGGCAATGCTCATCTCTGTTTCCAAGCCGAAGAGCCAGCGTTGTCCAAAGATGTTTCCGTGGTCATGTGGCTGGCATGACTAAACACCGAGGTGCACAGTATGCTTCATGCATATAGGCTGCAAAATGGCAGCACCCTTTCTACCCTTCTTTTGGCATGGGTCTGTATGCAGTAATGTGCCATCTGAGCACTGGCATTCACAGTGCACACAGTTTAGCCCATATGCCTGTGAACATTACCACGAATGTAGCCAAATCACTCAAAGTCTCAGTACACATATATGCATTATAATAACTCAGTTTCATGGTTGAATTTTTTCCTACTCTTGCATCCACCAATTCTGACAACTAGCCAAAGCAGGGCCTCAGAAGATGACTGCAGTGGTTGGGTATGTCTGTATGGGAGTAGATGGTCCTTAATGTATGCCTGGTTCCAAACGTTAAAGGTCAACACCAGCACACTGAATTGGGGAAGAACCAGCAAGACCAGAACAGCAACCGACTCTTCTCACTCATTTGTCTGGTTGGGACTCCATATCTCAGTGCAACAGATTTTAAAGCAGCATTGCTTGACCTCCACTTAAAATCATATTGTGCCAGGATTCTTGATCTTCAGACAGCTGGACCACAGGCTTAAGAGCCAAAAGCCAACAGCGCCGTGGCACAAGCCTTGCTGTAAATAACTGCACCTGGTAACAAAAGAGGTAGGTACAATGACTCAATGGTATGTTTTTCTTGTCTTTTGTGAGGCAAAGCATCCCTGGCCTCCTCTCAAGGGCCAACTTCATCCTGCAGGTGTTACTAACTGGTTTCTTGGCTACTACAGTTTTTATCATCTCCAGGGCCAGAGATGAAGGTGCTGTGATTAGCTTCTTGTGAACACCTGCTGCCCATTGGATGGGGGAAGAAGAGCCAAAGGTGATAAGGTAATTTTCAAAAGGTTTCTTCAGAGAGCGTATTCTCATTGCATGTCATTCTTACCTGATGTTGCTGGGCTGGGCCAAAAACTATAATTCAGCTAAGGCCCAGAGAAAAGAGGACTGGCTGAAATCCTGGTAGTCTGAAAGCCTAAACTATGACCTGCATGAATTGCTAGCAACATAGAGAATTCCCAAACTTTGGCATGTGATTTTGGAACTTAAGGTTTGTGCAGTCTAATGCATATTCGAAAAGTTGTTAAACAGTTGAGCTAGCCTTTCTTGTTTTCTTGCAGTATGATTTTAGGGTAACGTACTGGCTGTTTAATAAACATTCCTGATTGATTAATATCTAGAATAAACATTATATATCCTTTTAAAATAAACAATAGTCTGGTTACTTGTGTGTAACTTCCTTGGGGAACCACAGGGTTCAGGCCTTGAACTCCTTGACATCCTGTATGTCCCAGACAACTAACTCCCAACTGAGCCACCACCACCATTCTGCTAAAAAAATAGCTTGATAGAAACAAGCTTCTTGCAAATAATCTTTTTTGCTGGTTCTTCCCCAAGATGAACTGAATCATTTTCACCAAAATCAATAGGATTCAGAACTATTGTATTGCATCCCTTTGAAGAGAAGCATAAAGATTCTCATCTTTAAAACTTTGGAAGACCATGAAGATGATGTTAATGAGTAATGTAGCTATCAATTTTATGGTGTTATTGTTGTAGACGTGTTACTACTGGAAACATTTGCCACACTGTCAGGGCTGAGCAGGGCTGACACACCTTACAGAGGCCCGTTGAGACCCCAAGAAGAGACTTTGGAGGGGAAGGGGCTAAAAACACCCTTGGCTTTCCTTCTCCCTTTTACTGCCTTCCCCTGTAGCTGGTTAGTTAGCAGTACAGGCCTGAATCCCTGTCCCTTATAAGGGACACTCCCTGGGGATATGATTGCCCCTCCTTTTCATGTCTCCCTGAGTGTTTCCCCACCCTCCTGTATTGACTGGCAGGAGCTATTGCCAACTGAGTGTGATTAGGCCAGGCCATTCTCTAGCCTTGCCCTCCACTCCCTTAAATGGCTGCTCCACCTCCCCGCCCCCCAGCCACCTGGTACCAGTACATTAAGGCTCAGGGCCATCCCACACAATGGCTGTTTCTCCTTTGCCTGGCCCTGCTGAGTTGAGGGTGTTGCCGGACTCTTGGGAAGGCCCTGCTGCTACAACGGCCCTAAAACCTGGAGGGCAAACTGTACTGCTGTGTCAACCTGCAGGAGCATAGCCAGATTCTGCTGAATGCAGGTTGCTGCCATATGGAGTACTCCAGCTGGCCGTCTCCCATTTTCTTATGGTAAGTACAGGGGTGCTTAGGCTACCCCCGGACAAATCTACAGATCTCAGAAATTAAATTAAACAGAAATTAAATTAAAAGGAACAAGAGGCAGACCATGAGTAAGACTCATGAGGGAAATCTCATTTCCCCCACCAGCCCCAATTTTCTCCTTTCTGGCTCCAGCTGTGTTTCCTTTCCTCCTTACTTCACTTCCTCCTGGTTATGACAGCTTCTGCCACAGCAGTGGGAACCATTCTGGGTTTCTGTGACAATCCCAAATACCACCCAAACTCTTGGGTTGTTTTTTTTTTTACATATCTGTGCACACTGGGTCAACACACTTTAAATTGGTAGAAGCTATCTCCTCCCCCCCTTTTTTTAAACACAGGCTGTGATCACACACACTAACACACCACACACACACCACACACCAGGCCGGGCATACGCTCGACTTGATCTTCATGGTGGGGGTTACAGTTCACTGGATTACTGCCTCGGCAGTGCCATGGTCAGACCACCATGCCCTGAAGGCCCATGTGAATGTATCCCTCCAACCCCGTTTGGGCGGCGAGCACATTTTGGCTTGCCCACAGAGCCAAATGGACTCTCAGCAATTCCAGATGGTTCTGTAGGATCCCATGCCCCCTGGCAGCTCGTTAGATTAACTTGTCAAGGACTGGCATGGCCGGCTCTTGGCAGCCATTGATCAGATCGCCCTCCCGATGCCCTCTGCGCCCCCGCTCTAAGCGGGCTCCTTGGTTCTCTGAGGAGCTGCGGCAAATGAAATGAGGGCTCAGACGATGAGAGAGACGGGGGTGGCGCATCTGTGACGAAGCATCAAGAGCATCATATAGGACATTTATGTGATCCTATGAGATGGCAATCAAAGCCGCGAAGAGAAAATTCTACCCTGCCGTGGTTGCGTCTGCTAGCTCACACCCGGCACAATTATTTAGATCTATTTGGTCATTAACAAAGCTGCCACAGGACAGGTCAAATGATAAGGAACTTGATATAGGCTGTGAGGCTTTTGCAAGCTATTTTGCAGATAAAGTCCTGCTGCTCCACTGCGATCTCCCGGCCACAGTTGAGACAGTGAGTGAACTCGAGGCTCCATGCACGTTTTCTAGTTCCATTCTGGATTATTTCAGTCCACTCAGTCTTGAGGAAGTCGACAGATTGCTCTCAATGGTACGCCCAGCCACGTGCAGCCTTGATCCGTGCCCTTCATGGTCATGAGGGGTTATGAGGTGCCCTCAGGGACATTATCAACAAGTCCTTCAATGAGGGGCTGTTCCCAGGGGTACTCAAGGAAGCGATGGTCCACCCTTTCCTGAAAAAAACATCACTGGATCCGGCTGAATTGGCCAACTATCGGCCAATTTCCAATTTGACCTATTTGGGCAAAGTATTGGAGAGAGGCAGCGATTCAGTTGCAGAGCTTCATGGATGACACTCCCATGCTGGACCTGTTCCAGTCTGGCTTCTGGCCGGGTCATGGTACGGAGACGGCACTGGTCGCTCTCACAGACGACCTCTGAAGGCATCCGGATCGAGGCAGCATGGTGGTACTGGTGTTGTTGGATCTGTCAGTGGTGTTTGACACCGTCGACCACCAGTTACTGATCCACCGTCTCGCCGACACCGGAATCCAAGGGCTTGTCTTGCAATGTCTCATCTCTTTTCTCCAGGGTTGGGGACAGAGGGTGGCACTAGGGGAGCAGACGTCCAGCTATATCTGTTGTTGGGCGGCCGGTCCAGCTCTGGCTCAGATGACCTGGAGCAGGTGCTTCAGGATGTAGGCTTAGACTGAGTCGATTGAAATTTAATCCAATGAATCCTGTGCTTGAGTCTGAGCGGGTCAGGGGTAGGGGTCCCATTACCGACCTTTGGTGGGGCACCACTGGTGCTAGCACCAAGGGTTAGGAGTCTGGGAGTGCTCCTGGATGCCTCCTTAACAATGGAGACCCAGGTAGCAGCCACTGCCAAGGCGGCCTTCTACCTCCTATGGCTGATTAGTCAGCTGGTTCCCTTCCTCGAATGCAATGACCTAGCAACAGTGATCCACGCAATGGTCACCTCGAGATTAGACTACTTGTCCCAGATCTGGAGGCTGGAGCTAGTGCAGAATGCCGCAGCCAGGCTGTTGATGGGTCTCTCAATATGGGACCACATCCAGCCTGTGCTGAGGACACTGCACTGGCTGCCTATAGCGTACAAGATTCGGTTCAAGGTACTGGTTTTAACCTTTAAAGCCCTATATGATCAGGGGCTTTCCTACTTGAGGGACCGCCTTCCCCCACATGTGCCCCAGAGAGCACTGAGGTCAGGGTCACAACATTGTTTGACCCTCCCTGGTCCGAAAGAAGTCAGGCTGAACATCACCAGAACCAGGGGTTTCTCAGTGGCGGCCCCATACTGGTGGAATGAGCTCCTGGAGAACATCAGGGCCCTGCGGGACCTTTTACAGTTCCGCAGGGTCTGTAAAACAGAGCTCTTCCACCAGGCTTTCAATTAGGGGCTGCCACTGATGAATGTGCCCTGGAACATCTTCTGGCCTGAAATCTAGAATATCTTCTGGCCTGAGACTTCGCTGGATGCTACTCCTATCATTGGATGTGATTTGGATTATTGCCATCATTTGTCGGTTTTATTTGTGAATTGTTGCTGTTTTTTTTAACTTGGTATTAATTGTTTTAATCCCTGTATTGTTTACATTATTTTAACTTTGTTAGCCGCCTTGAGCCAGCATGCCTGGCAAGGCAGGATACAAATAGAAACAATAAATAAATATAAATAAATAAATCATCCACTTTCAAACTACTTTCAATGTGCTTTCAAATTGGATTTTGCCTGTTCACTCAGTAAAATCCAGTTGGAAAGTGCATTGAAAGTGGATTATTTAGTATGTGTGATTGCAGCCATAGATTCTTATACAAACCTGGAGGTTAACCTGGTTTTGCACAAACTTGAATTGTAACTGTGGCTGTTCATCTTGTGCTGAATTTTGTAATCTACATGTGGGGCAAACCTTGGCTATTAGATATACAAATAAGTAACTGAAAAATTGAGAGGTTATTTTGCAAATCTTCATATATAATGTGCATACCTGGTATTTTGTATTCTATCTTAAAGAATAAGTAATGAATTTAAGCACCAGTGACATTTGTGGCACCTTAATGTGGCTGGCTGTAATTCCCAGTGATTTCTATAGGCCTTGTTTCTTAATTCAAAGTGAGAGATTTGTAGACTAAACATAAAATATTGCTCACATATGCAGATCTGAATGCTGCATCTTATTAGTTTTAAAAAGCTAACGCGTTGACTTGGTACCACAAGCAACATAAATGTACTCCAGCATTTTGCTGACTTTGAAATACTAGATTATTTATCATGAACAAAAATGATTTAGAAATGCGCAAGAAAGCATACATATAACAATTTTATAACTAGCAGCTAAACAGAACAATTGCTTAGATTAATGAAGAGAACCATTTATGTTAAATATATTCATAGAGATAGCTGAAGAGAGTGTTGCTTGACTTGAAAATGTGTCTAGTATACATCTCTTTTGGTTTCTGTGAATACATGCACAAGTATATCTGTGTGGTGATAAATTCTATTCTTGTATAGGACTTCCTTATGTGGAATATCTTTGTTTGTGTGAACAAAGTCGCAGGTGTGATGCTTCATTCTGAACACCTACACAATCTTGCAAAGTAAGGTGTTAAGAACTAATTTTATGTGGTGTATATTCATTTATGCAGAGTGCAAGAGAACTGGCAAAAAAACTAGGAAAAAGGTATGTCATACTAGTAGTTAGCAAACAATCAAAAGATTTCCGCAAAAGCAGGTTGAAATTAGAAAATAATACCTCATCTTTGTAAACTCAGAAAATAAAACCCCTAAGTATTATAGAGGTACTATCCTATGTAAATTTATTTCTTATACTGGATTTTATCATGTGCTAAAAATTGCTATACCTTTAAGCACTAATTGATTTATGTACCAAATTATGTATTTATTTACTTAATTTATAGCCTGTGTTTCTCACTGACTCAAGGCGGATTATGAAATATAAAACACTCCCACAGCATAATTCATCCAATAAACAATGCATTAGGTCTAGGATTACAGAATAAGAAAACCATGCAAAAAGAAAAAATTCTAAGGCATGACATACCACAAACAATATAGCAAGTGGATTACAAAGATAGAAGATGAGATGATAAAAGCAAGAAGTAAAGACCTTCCATCATGCACTGCTTTTAACAGCAAAAATGGCAGGGCGGGCTGTTTGTCTTGTTGCCACTTCTACATGTCTGGCCACATATCCTGGGTAGACAAGTGGAACCACCTGCAGAACAAATAGCTGCCCACACCATGTTTTGTTGTTCAAAGCAGCATAGAATAGAAGGTAGGGAAGGATTAACACACACACCCCACCACCATGCCATGCTCCATAACCAATTTGCCCACTCCACACACACACACCAATTATTTTGAAGGTGACCCACAGTCAGATGTGAAATGGGTAGGGAAAACCTGAATTGCACTTCACCTCTTGTATAATGAGACCCTAAGATGCCACCAAACATCTGGTTCCCTAGACTCAATCGGTATATTACTCAGAGGTTCAGGTGTAGTTCCTAACACGAAATCTATAACTGCATGAACATTACTCATCAGCACTGTTTGGGAATCTGTGCTGTTCCTTTTCCCCTGGCAGGAAGAAAGTAGCACAGACACAGGCTGAGTTCAGACTGGCAGTTTGGCCCGATATAGCGAAGTTTCACAAACAGATTAAAGGGGCCGGCTCACACAGCCACAACTGTCAGGTGTTCCGCAGCCATACTCAACCTGTCCTATGACGATTCCCTACCGAGTTAAAAAAGTACCAGGTGAAAGCCGTAGCAAACCCTGGAGAGCACGTTGATCCCACTTCCTGGAAGTGTGCACGCTAAAAGCTGGGAACAAGCCGCATTGATAATGTGAATCAATATGCACTGGAGCGCACAACCGACCATGGGGACACTTCCGGCTTGCGGAGTTAAAGCTCCCGGCAGGCAGCCTCCTGAGAGACAGACTGGCAAAATGGCAGGCGTGCGAGGAGCGTCCTGGAAAAGGGCAGAGACCTTGGACCTCCTGGCAGTGTGAGGTGAGCAGCCAGTGCAGAAGACCTTGTGTCAGACCCACAGGAACAGGGAGACATTTGAGCAGGTTGCTCAAGAAATAGGCGCACAGGCGCATGTCGCTGGAGTGGGGGGGAAAGCCGCTTACAGCCATGCCTCCACTAGGGGTGGGCCAACAGTGCGAAGGCTCCCTTGCACCTCCTCCCCAGTATGCTCCCACATCAGTAGGTGCAGTCCGGGTCTTTTTGCCCCGCCTTCCTTGCACTTCATACTGCCAGATTTTCCAGCCTTCCAAACAGGAGTTTGCATTTTCAAAGCTGATATTCTTTCGGGTACCTAAAGATGTACAGACACATCCTCAAAGCAGCTTGCAGGGAAACTACTTATGTGCCTACCTTTAGATCCTGTGGTAGGGGAAGCATAACTGGAAAATCTGCAAACTAGTGTCCCAGATGCCTGGATTGTGATTAAGATGAACACAACAAAGCTTGTTAAGCAATTTGCAAATGTAAAATGCCATAGAAAATTATATTCACTAACTCTGCATTTTATAAAGATACGTATTTACATTTTCATCACTAAATTGACAGTAACTTAGGACAGCAACATGTCATATAATATTTGCAAAAGTTGCCAGAGAATATCCTAAATGTTTGTGAATATTTGGAATATAATAACATTTTAATTTCAAACAACTTGTGATGCTAAATTCCTGATAAGCCACAGTTAGCAAAAAGCATACAAATGAAAAACAGAATCACAAACGGGTGACCAGCTAGCCCCTCTGAAGCCCTTGTGTTTGTTACTGAGTTTACCAGATGGCTGCACTCATTAATATCTCTCTGAAATACTTACATTGCATCATTGTGTCAGGGAGCTAAAGTTTCTGCTATTTTGATTCCTTTTTGGTAGATTTTCTGGTATAATTTCACTTTCTTGATTAACAAAATGCAAGCATTCTATAGATAATAAACTCTGAGATTAGTATTATAAACTAAGGACAGTGCATTTCATTTTAATATGAAACCCAAAAAAGAAAAACAAATCTTCTGAGATAAATTTCTACTTTGGTCTGGTTCCAAATTAGAGAATGTATTGTGCAGAATATTTGTGTGTGATGTGCATGTTTCTACACAGATTCCCATTTTACAGTGAATATGGCAAACAGGCAGTTATTTATAGGTGCATTAGAGAAGGGGAGGCTTATTAATTGAAACTGGTTTTCTCCCATTAAGAAGAAGCACTATGCAATATTTTATTGCTGGCATCTCACTCTTTACAGGCTAGGCAGAATTATAAAATTGAGTCAGTCAAATGTTGGCTGCGTGCTCAACCAAAAGTCAAGTTAAGAAGTCTATTGCAGCCATGTACCTCACCCCAGCAGGTAATAGCTTTTGGGGAGTGAGGGTAATTTACATAATCAGATCAACCCCCAACAATAATGTTTACTTAAATCCAATACAAGCATTCATGTAATAAAAGGATAGGCGTATAGATCAATTATTAGAACCCTCTACAATTTGCATACAATTTATTAGTTGCTCGAGAAACTTAAGCCTTTAACAAGCTTCTAATGGGCATTCTTCTGTGCTCCATATAGCAGCAAGATTAGGAAAACATTAAAGCTATCTAAACTAGCTGAACCAGGCGGGCAGAAGTCAATAGCAAAATGCTGTATTAAATCAGATGCCATTTACTGATTTTTGGAAACAACATTGCTACACTGATTTGAATAAATGTGAATGTTGTGCTACAATTTGAGACCATTTCAGTATTTTTAGACTGTTATATAAACTATATTGTGTTCTTCCTGTGCTTACAGTACTTTAATATTTGTATATTTTGTTCTACAAAAAGTAGTAAAAATTAAATTGTTTTAAAGCCAGCATGGAGTGCATCATTTCTAGAATTAACCAATGGTAAGCACTCTGTTCACAATGGTTGTACCACCCATGTTGATAAGTGCTGTGCCTCCTCAGGTAAACTGTTTATATTAGCTTGTGATGCATTAACATATTTGTACAGTTACATAGGCTACAAATGTGCCCTTAAAGAGGTTTCAGAAAAAGAATGCTGTGAGACAAAGTTTATATTGTCAGGGGACCTAGAAAGATATATGGTGGCCATGGTGTGTCAGCATGTGTGGAAAAAAAACTGACTGACAGGCCTAAAAGTCATTCAGCCCTAAACCTTGTTTTCTTTGCCACACTTGAAGGTTTTATTAGTTTTCTGTCAGACCTGGCAGGTTTAGGACTGAGTGCTTTGGCCTCCCTGCAAATTATACGTTTTCCCCTCACACCCATTAAGCAAGTGCTCTGACTTCTGTCAGCTTTCATAATTAAGGTGTTTTTAACTTCTTTACATCTGTGATGCATAAAGAGAGAAAAAACATTCAAGGAAAGAGAATGACCTCTGGAAACATTCACCAAACCCAAGAGTCATACAAAATAGAGATTAAAGGATCAAGAAAGGTTGAAAATTTCACCTTGCAATTGTGACAAAGTATTTATTTTTTCAAATCCTAAACTTTAAGATAAGTGGTGCCGTCTGCAGAAAACTGATGACATCATAATCAAATGATCAAAACTGTTGTTCAGTTTCACTGTATTACATTTTTTAAAATCTGTGAAAACAAGTTCTTTGAGAACCTATTCATTTCAGCTGTTGGTTCAGAGTACACCATCATTTAAAACAACACCTCCATCTAGTGGATTTACTTTAAAAAACCCAACCCTAAGCACATATTATTTTACATTGGATGCACTGGGTATTTTCATACATGAGCCTGAGGACCAAACGATACCTGACAAACTTATGCTTGCTCAAGTGTCTACTCTATTTCCATGTAAAGTGGCCAGATATTTTATCTATCTATATAGCTATATACACACCCATAAAAATGCAGGCAACAGGTGAAGGGACCTAAAACCTCCCCTTTCCCCAAATTACCTTGCAGTGAAGCATAGAATGATCTTCTCCTCAGTTCACTTCTAATAAAACAATTCAAGCAAGAGAGCACAGCAATGTAAATCGATGGCAGGGGTAGGGTTTGCCTCCTCTCACGCATGGACACTCTGGGTATTTGGGTAAAATATAGAACCCTCTTGCTTTACATATGATACACCTGGCAGCTCCATCACATCCAGCTGAGGCCCTAAATCCCCTTTGAACAAAGCTGTAGCCAGAAAATTTGGGTTGGTGGGGCATTGGGAAATCCAGTGGGGCAGGAGAGCGTGGGTGATGGGGGGGGAGAGAGAAATAAGAAGAATAATGCGGTGTGCCGCAGCTAAATTTAGATTATAATTTTTAAGTATTATAATTTTGGAGAGTGTGTTTTGTGGGGCATGGCAGCCAATGAAGGGGGCTTGGCCCCAAAATGCCCCACTATGGCTACGGGCCTGCCTTTAAATCTCACACAGATTATGTTAACGTCTAGTTATTGTTTGTGCTGAGGAAAAGCATTTGTAATGTGAACAAACATTTTGGACACTTTAGGTATGACTACATTATAAATCTGTTTGAAACAAGACCCACTTTACTTTCATGGATGAGAACGACCATAGAAATAAATATTTGCATTATAATACTAGTATATCAGAAAAATTATTAAGCCCAGTGAGGAGAACCTTTATGGTTAGTGCTGCCCTGTTCTTTCTGTCATCTGCAAATATGATCAACAAAAACAAAAATGTGATCCCATTTCCAATTGTTTGCCCTAGTAGTGAAATATAGTGTTTCATCTCTATTAGATCCAGAACAGAAGGCTACTTTCCTGCTAACAGACTTCCCCCTCAAATCCTAGTTGGCTTCTCCAACCTTGAGTTTTATATCTACTTTACTGGTATCACAGAAGTATTAATGAACTGAAACTGTTATATGGTCTCAAAATGTAGTCTCACTAAAAAAAACCCTCAACCTGTTATCAGTCAAGGTGCTATTTATAGCACACCCAAAGCAATTCCAGACTACCCCCATCCTATGGATCGCTCAGAATCCTTAAGTGACTCATGAAACTTTAACTGGTTCTGCTTTAAGTTGAGAAGAATATCATATTAAAGACTATGAATCCTGAAACCTGAATAAGGCATATGAGGAATCAATATTTTATTTCCAGTCTAATTGGCTATTTACAAGTCTGTGGATAACAGGTATTTTCAATGCCTTTTCAGGCCAAGAAAGCTGTATTCCTCATTAAGTTGTGTCTAATGCACAGAATATACATGAAATTAGGAGATACAAAAAACTCTGGTTAAAATACCTTAGCAGAACACCTTCATTAGAGAAGTCTTGAGGCCTCTGCACACATTTTTTTCTTACACAGAGAAACTCCCTGTAAAGTATTCATAATTTGTGGTAACAGTACAACACAGTGGTCTCAAAAACCATAATTTTTTGGTAGCAGTAGAGCGTAATGGTCTCAAAACATGCGTTCAAGGAGCTCATTTCCCCTTACACCCTTACATCGAAAACATCACAAGTGAAGCAGCCCTCAGTGGCTCAACATTGTTGTAAATATTATGGCTTAATACAGACATCATAGCCAAACCATAGTTTGGGTACTATCCTTTCCCTCTTTACTTTGTGTGCTCTGATTCCTGTCTGCACTTCATATCATAATTTATTTGACTTCCAAATTGAGCAGTCTATGATTACCACTAACCATAGCTTGCCTCCAGATTAGAATTGGAAATCATTAGAAACCATTATTTCCAGTGGGTTTCTAATTGTAGGTTTTGAAGCAAACTAGAGCAACCATATTTTTCCCAGTTCAGACATCATGGCACACTATGGTTATCATGGACCAGAAAGCTCATGAAGGAATGTGAGTGTGCATGTAAAAATAAAGAGAGCAAGTGATGAGAAGATGGACACCACAAGCATGGAGCATTTCCTGATGGCTAGACCACAGTTTGACCATGACATCAGCAATTGCTACATAGTCCCTGATGAACACGTTATTCTATATAAAAATAGTCTTTATATAGCTTGAAGCAGATTATTTACTTAATACAAAACAGGATAATGTTTTTAAATAGAGTTTCATTAGGTGAAAATCATTGTCTTCTTAATGCCACCTTTACAGCAGAAGTAAGACACCAAGCAGACAGTAGGGCAGGGAACAAAAACAGCTACAGTGGAAGGATAGCTGGACAGGAGAGGTGTGTCTGAGAGATGTATTATCTTCAGTTTGTCACCCTTTTGATTTACGTTCTCAAATCAAGTGAGTACATTTACATGAATGCTACACTTTGGTTTTAAGTCACTTCTGCCCGAAGGGTGAATGAGCACTAACACAGGTTATTTTGCCAATGCAGAAATTCAGCCCTGGTGTGCCAGTTCTAGAGAAGTCTTGGCAATAACATATTATTTACGTTGCTTAGAATTGCACATAATATGCTATACAGTTCAAAGCAGGTTACCCTGGATATGTCCCATCACTTTTCTTTCCTTCCAGGTACAGCTTATAGACAGGTAGTGATTTCTAGGTCTGTTTGTGACCTGGGAATGGACATCTCTGTCGATATATTTGGTATTACTCCCTTTAGGTAGTGACTTCTCTCAATATTCACTTCCAAATGTCAAAGCAAAAGGCTCCGCAATGTATATCTACTACTGAAGGAAACTATATCCGCATAATCCCTCCTTAAAATACCTAGTAAAATAGTCTGAAGAGTCTGAGAAACCTGGTACATATCTTCAGTGTCTCAAAACCTCATCTCATGGTCCAATTGACAGCTTTTATGCATAAAATGTGCTTTATCACATACTATATCTGTCCGCTTCCTTAGCCAAAAGCCAATATAAAAGGAGCAAGATCCACTTTCTTTCTTTGCTTCCCCCCTTTTTTGTCCTAATCTCCCTACTAACTCAGTTCACAGTATGTATGCAATGTGGTCTTTTGGTTTACACATGCAGCCCATAAACAGGAAGCACCTGTGCATTGCCCACTTATGGAGCAGGTGGACATGACCCAGGGGCTATGGATGTTATAAATTGGAACACAGTTAACCAGCAAGCCATTGGTCCATGCTGACAAAGGGTTTCATTAATTAAGAAAAAAAAATTACTTTGCCATGGTGGTCTTAAGGGCCCTGCAAATTTGCATCTGCAAAGTCCAATGAAGAATGTTTATACTTTAGGCAAGAATAGTGATGACCTATTTAGGAGATTTTGGAAGTATAATCTGTATTTCACCACACTGAAAGACACATACATAAGAAAACAATGTTTATATCCAGTTTATGCTCTCTACAATAATTATCACCCTCTTGTTTCTATATTTACAATCATAAATCACAGTGGCTATAACAAAAGTAAATGTGAGTGGGTGGGCTCTCACTTTTATAAAGTGTAAATATTTTTAAAGGGGGGGGGGAATAAGAAGTTTAGTCCTCTACCTTATGGTATACAGTTTGGCTTTTGAGCCACCCAAGTTTGTTTTCTTCAGTGGGCAGTAATTTCTTGCTTGGTTCTCTATGGAGAAGAATGTCCTTTTAGACTATGTAGGGCCAATTCACACATGCATGTTCATGTCTTCTTGACCGTAGCATCAAGTGATGACTTGCGCACATCAGCCCTAAGATAGTTACTGCTAGGGATGGGCACAAACCACATTTTTGCATCAGCAAACGATAGGCATGAACCATGAACCAAACCAGTTCATGTCGGTTTGTAAGCCATTTAAAGTTCAAATCCCCGCTTTTTGTTCCCCATGTAAAGCAGCAGGGAGCAGAAAGCAGGGGTTAAACCCTTACTTTCTGCTTGCTGCGGCTTTTGGCAGCGAGCAAAAGGTGAAGTGACTGGTAGGCATTTAACCCTCTACTTTCTGGTCACTGCAGCTTTTCACTGCTGGAGCCATTTAAACCACTGCTTTATGCTCTTCAGTTCACAAATATTGCTTTGCAATTCACAAACTACCCCAAATTCATGACAAACTTTAGTTTGTGAACCGGTTCGTGCCCATCCCTAATTACTGCAGATAACACTGTATCAACTGATGCCAGATCACACTATACTTTTCAATGGCTACAGCTCAAACATTCAGCTGACCTCATTTTATTTATGAACAGTAATGTCAGAATCTTGCCAGATTTATATAACTTTGCAGTACTATAAAACCACTTTTTGATGGTTGGGCCTGATTAAGAGGGGTATGCATCTCACAAATAAAGATCATGTATGTGAGAGTGAACAAGAGAGAGAGGGAGCGAGAGAAGGAGAGAGATGAGTTCATGAAATATAGGTTCCACCTTTTGTGGATCTAAGCCAACTACTTAAAAATATTAGTTAAATGACCTCCAAAATTGCACAGTAAAGTTAGCCAACTCCTTCATTGATTAGAAATGAGCTATAATAAGTTTCAATGTATTCATGTATAAAGTTCCTTTGCATAAAAAAAAAACACCTCCCAAACATAAGAAAATGTATACTATTACTTCTTCAGCTGTGGTTACATAAATTTAGCTGGGGACCTAGTCCTGGTATTGTTGCACATAGTGCCACAATGAAGTACATCAGGAACAAAGCTAGAGTCTCCCTTCCATTCTTGCCAGTTTCTCACCATTTGTTTTAGTGGGACTTAGGCCACTAAAGATTTGCTGGGTCAGACCTTTGGCAGCAAAACATGAAAAGGCAGGTGTTGATGCTAAGAAAAGCAAAGCACATTAAGACGGCAAAAATGCCTGCAATTCAGTCCCCCCCCCTTCCTTTTACTCTCAGCAGCTAGCCCACATTCATCTCTGGTTTCCATGAACCCTAATGATAATGAGTTAAGCTTCACAAGTGGAAGACACAACCTTCATAATTAGTTGAACCGAAGTGTCGAAGGGAATGAAATGAGGTTTGTTGGCTGTAACACTGGATACACAGAAGCCTGTCTGTTTGGAACACTTGCTACAATTCCAAGGCTGGGGTGATCTTCCCACCAACACTGGTCACCTGCTGAGAGTTTGAATTGAATTAGGTTACATTCTAATTGGATTTTCCGAAGGCATTGCATTAGCATTTTCCATGATCTCACCCTTATTAGCCAAATCACTAATCAGGAGTAGCATGGTTACACTGTCTGCTAGTTAAATTATCTGCTGCTATAGTGGCTGCCTAAGCCAGCCTCCTACCCCTGCATAGAGAGATCGCACCCATCTTCCTTCAAATGACACTTGCATTATTCCCCCATGGCTAAGGTTTGCAGACCAATTTAGCTTGCAAATGTTTATTTTAAAAACAGATACCCCCCTGGAGAATTATAAACTGGAAGGTCTGTGTGCAAGTTCCTTTTTACTGTATGATACTTGTCTCCCCTGCTAAGTGAATGTAAAACAAAGCTGTTGAGGAAATCAGTTTAATTGCAAAGAAATCCCTGACTATGAATTGTATTCCACTGTGCCTCTCTCTCAAATACTTAACACACCTAATCCTTTAAGGTCATTATTTTAATGCTACCATCTCTGTCCATTAACTTGAATTCAAATGAGGTTTTATTGTTTTTTTCATAAATGTGGGATACAATTGCGGTGTATACAAACGGTGTCTTTCAGTATTGTCTGACAGGGTTATCTGATTGGGTGGGGGTGTCTAGAAAGGTATTGCTCTGTAACAAAGATTAAGGTGTGCAAGAGATCCTAGACTTGATGAGAGTATCCATTGGAAGTCTGACCTGTCCTCCAGTACTGTCTCTGAAACCTCCTTTGCAAGGCTAAGCTCCAATGGCATCCTGTAAGGACTGTCCTAGTAAGAGAGGAATATGCAATGCTGTAAGCAGATTAAATCATGCTGTATTTTCCCAAACATCTGTCATGTTGATGTCTTTTCTTTGACATTATAAAAGAAAATTACATATAGGTGCATTAGATTTGTCCTCAAACTGACAGCCAGAGGGAAATGTATTTTTATTTTTATATCAGTGAATTAATAAAAACACCTCTGTCGTCACAACTCAGTACAGGGCTCTTGAGCATGCAATAAACCCCATTTAGATCAACAGGGCTTGATTTAAATCGTTGTGATACACTGAAATCTTAATCTTCAGCTCTTTATATATTACAATAATTCTTGCAACACTACATATATATGTACATATCAGAGACATGGTATTACAGTTATACCCATTTAATACTTCTACATTTCCTTACGTTTCCAGGCCCTGTTCACACGAGACGTTTTGGGCCAGGAGAGGGACGGATCGGGGCCGCAGCAAACGGGCACGATCCCACAGCAACATCTGGGAATCGTGCTGCGCCCATTCCCAGCCCGTTCCCAATCCACCCCTCCCGGCCAAACCCCGCAGCAAAAAAGAACCACCTACCTAGGTGGTTCTTTCCGAAAGGCCGCATCACTGCCGGCCGTGGGATTGCCGGCGCATCTTTCCGCCGGCGCATCCCTGGCCCCCGGCCATACTGCGCATGCTCGAGCATGCGCGGTTCGGCAGCCTCCCCCTCCCAATCGTCTCTTCCTCCCCGGCATCTGATCGTGCCGGGGAGCAACGGCGCCGCGGCTCAGGGGATCGTGGGATCCCGTTGCGGCATCTCTTTTTTGGTGCGGCTTTTAAAAGCCGCACTTTGGCCAGTGTTTTCCCTGCTGTGTGGCAGGGGCCCTAGTTAAGCAACAGGTAGATGTTTATATTTATTTATTAAAGCAATTATATCCTGCCTTTCCTCTTGGTTCAAAGCAGCTTACAATAATAGGTAAAACATCCCCAGTTAAAATCAAAGATTAAATGGGAGGATGGTCTGCTAGTGAGGTAACACAGCAGAGAAGGCCCTGTCCTTGGTGGTAACCTTCCTCACTTCTGAAGGTGGAGGAATGAGGAGCAGGCCCGCCAATGTCAGGCAGGCTCATACAGCTAAGTTGGTTGTTTTCGGCTTTAAAATGTAAGAGCAAGCATGTAAATTGGGCCCCCTAATAAAATTGCAGCCAGTGAAATGCTTTTTACCATTGATAAGCTGTTACCTTTACTCAATTCCTGCTAGCAGTTTTGTTGCTGCGTTTTGAACCAGATTAAATTTCCATACCAGCTAAAGATAGGACTGTTGATCTATAACTATCCCGAAAGCTGTGAACCTTCTTCTTTGGTAAATAGTGAATACTCACACTTCATTTATCAGCTCATTGTCTCATCTGGATTGATTGTTTTATTGACCCTCATCCGGTCCACTGTCACCTCCAGATATATGTTCGGAACATCCCCTGTGTCACCGGACTTCTGTTGTAAAGGAGAAACAAAGCTGTGTTTCATAAGCATCCTGAATGTACTTCAAATCTTCAGTCCAAAGAAAACATACACATTATCCTAAACCCTGCTGATATTTGTTTTGGCACAAAACACTTGCAATAGGTCTTTGCAACTGCTCTGGAGCACATTTTAGAAGAAGGAAAAGTCGTTCCACTTGACGCTAAGCTACAGAAGGTGCTAGGAGATCTGTGAGGGGAATCTGTAAAGCATTTTAAAGAGAAAATACAGCTGTAATTTTCTTGTGGACTTCATGAATCATTTTACATGTTGGTTTTTGGCACTCATTGGGGGCCCCCCCAAGGTAGCTCATGACAATTATAAAAATTAATTTAAAAAAATTAAAACATGATCACAAAAGATACAACAAAACAAAATAAAAGAGGAACATAGTATCATCAGTCAGTCCAGGACAAATGTCACAATCTTTTTTCTTATGAAGCTCCATTATAGGATTGGTCTGTAAATGTATTTTGTTTTAATTTCATTAAAACACCTTTCTCTTTGAGACAATTTTTAAAAAAAAAAACCCGTTCAAGCAGACAGTTTCTGTTGCTGTTTGCACCATTTTGCAGCTCTATAATCCTGTTCATTGCATTGCAAAACAGTGGAAAAAGCAACAAAAACTGTCTAGGAAACACATTATAATCCTGTTCATTGCATTGCAAAACAGCAACAAACACTGTCAAGGAAACACACCCCATCATGCAGCAGGAGGGTTACAGAGGTAGACTTCCAATGCAGTAAAAGGAAGATACATGCAATAAACATTTCAATAGACTGGGGTTATCTCTCTTATAAAGACACCTCCTCAGCTGTTCCCATCACCTACAATTCTAATCTCTTTTTAATGTGCCATTATATTCCAACATTTCAAAATTCTTGAACTCTTTTTAACCTTCCTGAACCAGTCATTGAATGACGAGAGACTGACCTGGCTTTCCCCACCTGCCAGAACTTCAGCAGCTACTGTGACTGGGCTTCTGCAAGGAAACTTTTCGGCATAAACCTATAGGTCATTCCCCTGAAGTAACTTCTTTAAAGGCACTTACAGTGAAATCCTGAGAACAGACCTGTTTAAGATTTCCCTCTTCACAGGCCAAAGGAGATAAGTCAGAATATCCATGATAGGACACTAATGCATCTTCCCTTCAAAAACAAGAGCCCTGTATGACCCCAGTTCAGAATGGAGCTAGAGCAGAATGGAGCTCTGTGCCATTTTCCTAACCTCTGAGTTTATACTTGTCCTGTAGGAAACTTAACATAAAGGCAAAATATACTGCAGAACTGTTCATGGATCTTCAAACATCTTATTTGGTTTGATCAGATGATAGGGGAGAGGGAGGGAGAGAGAGAGAGAGTTGACCCCAGTTCAGAATGGAGCTAGAGCAGAATGGAGCTCTGTGCCATTTTCCTAACCTCTGAGTTTATACTTGTCCTGTAGGAAACTTAACATAAAGGCAAAATATACTGCAGAACTGTTCATGGATCTTCAAACATCTTATTTGGTTTGATCAGATGATAGGGGAGAGGGAGGGAGAGAGAGAGAGAGACTGAGTTTAATTTGCAACATAAGCATTTAATTTGCACTGTGATACAGTATAGCGGTGGGGCCAGGCACCTTTCGCAGTTCCGCAGGGCCTGTAAAATGGAGCTCTTCCACCAGGCCTTTGATTAGGAGCCGCCACTGATGAATGAGCTACTGAAAACATCTATTACTGGCACTTTACCAGGGATACTGGTCTAGTCATACTGGGCTATTTTACAACGATTGTCAACTGCACTTTGCTAATTGTACTTAATCTACACTTTATATACTATTGTTAGAATTTTATCTGTTTTTATTGTACTTTTAATTATTGTACGCCGCCTTAAGCCTGCTTGTCAGGCAAGGTGGGATATAAATCGAAATAAATAAATAAATAAACAAACAAACAAATAAATATCAGTTTTCTATTCTTCTCCGAGAAGCTGAAGGCAGAATACTAGTTTCTGCCTTCCTGCCCCCATCCCCCAACACTCTACATTTTATCTCCACAACAACATTGTGAAATAGGTTCGATTGAGACACTCAACCAGTGGCCTTCATAGCATAGTGGGGATTTGCACCTGGACCTCTCCAGTCCCTGGCCAACATGTGTGTATTGTAAACTGCTTTAAATACTGGTAAGAAAAGTAGGATACATTTTCTAAAATAAATACATTGAAAATACAGTTATCTCTTTGGTAATTGGGGAATGGGTCAACTTGAATAATTCATTTGAGAGAATGGAGGAACGTCAGAGGAAGCAAAAAATCTCTCTTTTTTGCTACTGGCAGGTAAACTGCATAATTCTCAGCTACTTTCCCCAGTCCCTGCTTGATAGATTGCAACATGGGTATGAGAGAAGGAGAACTGCCTTTTCAAAATTTAACAGCATCGACAAGCAGTATATTTTAATATTAAAAATAAGATGCAATGATTCATGAAGTTAAGCTTATTTTTTTGGTCAGATGTGTTAGTGTAACAGGAAATATTTTTGGAGCCCCACATGCTAGCCCTGGCTAACACCCTGTTTTTACCCCAGAGTCATCTCTATCAAGGATTAGCAACTGTAAAAATATTATGGTTAAATTCTATGGAGGCCCTTTGAAAGGAAACCTGATACAAGAACTTCTAGGTCCTGTCTACTCTTACTGGGTCACAGAAATGGAACTGCAGACAGACCAGAATAAGAAAAGATATGTTATTGAGATAAAGAAATGTAGAGCTTTGGGAATATAGTAGTGTTGCTAACTTCCAGGTAGGACCTGGAGATTTCCCAGAATAACAACTCGTCTCCAGGTTATTGAGACCAGTTTCCCTGGAGAAAATGGCTGTTTTGGAAGGGTGGGCTCTATGGCATTATACCCCATGGAGGTCTCTCCTCTTCTCAAATCTGCTATCTCCAGGTCCTACCCAAAATCTTCCAGAATTTCCCAAACCAGAGTTGGCAACCCTAGAATATAGTATGTTGGGTGGAGCAATCCAATGACTTAATTTGCATGTTGGGAAGAGTGTCTTGTAACTAGTTTGCTTACAACTTGTAGGTTGTGGATCATGGGGTCTGGCCATTTTTTAACTGGGAGAAGTGGGGGGAGCTTTTGAGAAGCCTCTGTGTTTGTTCCAAGTGGCTCCTTTGTCGCTGAAAGGCCTGAGCTGGAATCTCATTGGTTTCCCATTCAAAACTAGGGTTGCCAACCCCGGATTCAGAAATAGCTGGTGACTGAAGGGTGGAGACTGGGGGGGTGGGGTTTAGGAAGGGGAGGGAACTTGATAGGGTGAAATGCCATACAGTCCACTTTCCAAAGCAGCCATTTTCTTCCAGAGAAATGGAATAAATGGGTTAGGTAAATAAATGATAAATAAACAAGCAATCTATGTATTCAGGAAATCAGTTGTAATTCCGGGAGATATCCAGCCCCCATCTGTTGCTATTGCTGCTGAGTTGATTTTTTTTTCTATTGTGGGCCTTTCCCTCCTAGCCAGTACTGGCTGAAAATCACTTCCTAATAAAGAGGCTGGCCCCCAGACCATCTTTTTGGATTAATTCTGATTCAATTTGATTTCTTCTGCTGGCTGAAATCACTTCCTGGGGAGGAAGATGGCCCTGAGAACTTTACTTCACCTTGGAGGCTGCCTGGACCGGAGAGACCAGGGCTTGACCAGATTCTGAAGAACACAGCACTTCCAGAACATTGGCCACAGGACTACAGGAGCTACCATCTGCGAAACCAGATTTTGCCAGGGGACAGAGTACTTTTAAAACCCAGGACATTAGTGGAGAGCAACACTCTTAATTAACAGTGTCTTGATAGGATACCACTTAGGGTTGCCTGGGAACTTTTGCAACTGATCTCCAGCTGACAGAGATCAGTTCCCCTGGAGAAAATGGCTGCTTTGAAGGGTGGGCTCTATGGCATTGTACCATGCTGATGCCCCCCCCCAAACTCTGCCCTCTCCTGGATCCACCCCCAAAGTTTCCAGGTATTTCTCAGCACAGACCTGGCAACCCTACCACCACTCGTCTACCAGTTTGGTGTAGTGGTTAAGTGTGCAGACTCTAATCTGGGAGAACTGGGTTTGATTCCCCACTCTTCCACTTGCACCTGCTGGATGACCTTGAGCAAGCCATAGTTCTGGCCCAGCTGTTCTTGAAAAAAAGCCATTTCTGTCAGAGCTCTCTCAGCCCCACCTACCTCACAGGGTGTCTGTTGCGGGCTGGGGAAGGAAAAGGAGTTTTAAGGTGCTCTGAGACTTCTTCATCTTCAGACTCTGGACCTTTGGTTTGGGAAAGGAAAGGGTTTTGAGGGGTGGGGAGTACCATAGCCAACGGAGCAAATCGTTTTTCCCCTCTGTTCAATAAATATTGTTGTTTGCTTAAACCAGGTAGAGGGGCGATGGCTTTAAGAAATGAACTCCTAGACCCTGAACTCACCCTTCCAACGACTGGGTTACATAAGGCCATGACAGGACTTGTCGAAGTACAGAGTGAGTATAAGAGAGGGATACAGAGGAAGACTGAAGAGGTAAAGTACACCATGAATAGGACAGAGAGAAGCAAGGATCAACAATGAATCCAGCAATGTTGCAATGAAAGAAATGACAGCAAAATATCAGACACACAGATACAGCGGTGCTTAAAACACAGGTAGAATTGTAGTGACAATACCTTTCCATGGTTGATGCAGTGATGTAGCCATCTCTAGCTAATAAAAAGTGGTCTATGGAGTGAACTGAGGTATGCACACTGGGGGCTGAGACAGCTTTAAATTCTTTAAGGGCAAAAGTGAGAAAATTCTGGAAATGCTCTCTCCTTTACCATTTCCAGTGTAAAACTGAGCCATAATATTGAAAATAATTCTTAGCTCAGAGCGTAGAGGTTCAAGGACATTGTCTTGGTTTACTGAAGATAAGGGCACAACTCCCACAGCCCTCACAGGTTCAGTTTCATGGTACTTCAGTCACGGCTTCTTCAGAAAGTAACAGGGCTACAGCAACACTTGTACTATTGAGTACATTTTTATCCCACTCTTCCTGCAAGGGGTTCAGGGCACTATATATGGCTCTTATCCTCTCACCAACCCTGTGTGATAGGTTAGGCTTGAGACACAGTGACTGGCCCAGGGTTACTGACTAAGCTTCATAGCTGACTGGGGAGTTGAACCTGAGTCTCCTAGATCCATATCTGACACTGCAACCACTATGCAACATTGGCTACCTGGTATTTTGGCAGAAATGCTGGTTTTCAAATTTCAAATGCAGTCCTCAGATGCTGCAAAGATGAGGGAAAGACTGGGAAAGATCAGTGTAATTCTTTGCTTGAAGACTGTTTTAATTTAGGTCATTCTGCCCTTGTCTGGAAAGGAACCAAACAGAAATCCCTTTTATCAACCATGATGTCATTTTTGCCAAGTTTCTTGAAAAAGATTAGCACAGAATTGCTAACATACAGCTAAAGAACAAGAAATGATAGGACTGGCTTCCCACCTCAGCTCTGCTACAGGCAATGTGAAAAACTGCCAAGAGAACTGAAACAAAAAAAACCCAAAACGAAATGTTCACTTGAGCAGCTGTATTGTAATAATTGACTCTAAAGCACACTCAACTAGTTCTTTTTAAGACTGTTCAACCTATATTAGTATTTTTGTTGTTCAGTCGCACAGTCGAGTCCGACTCTTTGCGACCCCATGGACCAGCTCCCTCCAGGCCCTCCGGTCTTCCGCCATCCTCTGAAGTTTGCTCAACTTCATGTTCGTTGCATCGATGACACTGTCTAACCATCTCATATATTAGTATACACTGAACTAATTGCAAATTTTTCTCTACAAATAATGGATGTGAAGGCAAAGATTCTCCACATGTTAAATGAAGCCAACAAGGAAACATCTGGGAATTTCAAGTATACTACTAGAATACCAGTACTGCCGATGCCATATGCAACTGCAGGGCAAAACAGAGTGAGGCAAGTTACAAAAAAATATCCTGATATCATCCCTATGTATCCTGAGCTTTGTACCAAATAATACCAGATAATTACTGCACTTAAAACTCTTTACAATCACCTTGAATACAGGAAATAAATAAATCTTGGAACATTTATTTTATTTATTTATTTATTTATAAATTCAACTTATAGACTGTCCTCCCCTGTGCCCAGGGCTCAGGGCAGTGAACAACAATTCTAGTAGCATATTTACAAATCAAGTTAAAATAACAAAAATAATAAAGTACAGAACAATTTCAGATGATGCTGTAAATAAACCAAATTGGCAACCTTATCCCGTGGGGTGAGAGGAAAGGGATGGAAGTGCCAGCCTAGATGGAAACTATTGTTTTCCTCAACCACAGGCCTATTGCAAAATCTCTGCCTTATAGGCTCTGTGGAACTGCATTATTTATTTATTTATTTATTTATAGTTTCGATTTATATACCGCCCTTGACCCCAAAGGGTCTCAGAGCGGTTTACAGAGGGTATATATACCAATTAATCCTAATCTAGGGCCACAATTCATATTTGGGAAGGGGCTGCCTACCGGCATTCTGTTGCTTTCACTCCGGGCAGGCTTCTGATGTTACTTCTGGCGCTTCGGATGGGCTGACGGCGTCCTCGGCAGGCTTCAGCTGGTGTTCCTCTGGGCACAAATGTCATTTGGCAGAGGTTTCCACCAGGTTGGGACCAGGGCCAAAAGAGCCCTGGTTCTGGTTGAGAACAGCTGGATGTTTTCGGGCCAGGGACCACCAGTATGTTCTTCTCCTCAGAGCGTACCAGGAGGTTCTTCTCCCAGGAGAGGTGGTCCCTTAGATACATTGGTCCCAGACTGTTCAGGGCCTCGAAGGTTAAATAACAAAACCTTGTATCTGATCCGTTATTTGATCTGGAGCCAGTGCAGCTGGTGAAGCACTGGTTGAATGTGTGCTACCTGTGGGGTTCTGGGTAAGGACCCATGCCACTGCATTCTGAACCAATTGTAATTTTCAGGTCAGTCTCAAGGGGCTGCTGAAACATAAACCTTGCGACTGTTGAAATTAAATTAGTTGTTTTCTTTTGCTGTGCCTCCTTCTGAATAGCCTTTCACCCCAAAGAAGTTATGGATTCATACATGAATGCAAAATGAGAGAAACAACGCCTGTACAATATTCAAGGAAGTACAATCTGAAATCTGTTCAAGTAGATCAAGTAGGTTTCGAAGAGGTAGAGGAACTAGAGATCAAATTGCCAACATTCGCTGGATTATGGAGAAAGCAAGAGAGTACCAGAAAAACATCTACTTCTTTCCTTCTTTGACTATGCTAAAGCCTTTGACTGTGTGGATCACAACAAACTATGGCAGGTCCTTAACGAGATGGGAGTACCAGACCACCTCACATGTCTCTTGAGAAACCTGTATAAGGGCCAAGAAGCAACAGTTAGAACCGGATATGGAACAACTGATTGGTTTAGCATAGGAAAAGGAGTACGACAAGGATGTATATTGTCACCTTGCTTATTTAATATATATGCAGAGTACATCATGCGAAATGCTGGCCTGGATGAATCACAAGCCGGAATTAAGATTGCTGGGGAAGAGATCAACAACCTCAGATATGCAGATGATACCACTCTAATGGCAGAAAGTGAAGAGGACCTAAAGAGCCTCCTGCTCAGAGTAAAAGAGGAGAGCGCAAAAGTGGGCTTGAAGCTCAACATCAAAAAAACTAAGATCATGGCATCCGGCCCCATCACTCCTTGGCAAATAGAAGGGGAAGTCGTGGAAGTAGTGACAGACTTCACGTTCCTGGGATCCCAGATCACTGCAGACTGTGACAGTAGTCATGAAATTAAAAGACGCCTGCTCCTTGGGAGGAAAGCGATGGGGAACCTAAACAGCATGATAAAAAGTAGAGACATCACCCTGCCAACAAAAGTCCGCATGGTCAAAGCAATGGTATTCCCAGTAGTCATGTATGGCTGCGAGAGTTGGACTATAAGGAAGGCCGAGCGCCGAAGAATAGATTCTTTTGAACTATGGTGCTGGAGAAGACTCTTCCCTTGGACTGCAAGAAGATCAAATCAGTCAATCCTAAAAGAAATCAACCCTGACTGTTCCCTGGAAGGCCAGATAATGAAAATGAAGCTCAAATACTTTGGCCACCAAATGAGAAAGGAGCACTCACTGAAGAAGACCCTGATGCTGGGAAAGACTGAAGGTCAAAGAAGATGGGGACGGCAAAGGATGAGATGGTTGGACAGTGTCAGCGACGCAACGAACATGAAATTGAGCCAACTTCAGAGGACAGCGGAAGACAGGAGGGCCTGGCGGGAGCTGGTCCATGGGGTCGCGAAGAATCGGACTCGACTGTGCGACTGAACAACAACAAGGTCTTCACATCAGGGTTTAGAACATCTTTTTAGCACCTATCCCCATTTCATTTTTTTTTTAACAATTCAGCCAGTTTGGTGTGGTGGTTAAGTGCGTGGACTCTAATCTGGGAGAACCGGGTTCGATTCCCCACTCCTCCACTTGCACCTGCTGGATGACCTTGGGCAAGCCGTAGTTCTGATAAGAGCTGTTCTTGAAAAAGAATGGGTTTCTGTCAGAGCTCTCTCAGTCCCACCTACCTCACAGGGTGTCTGTTGTGGGGAGGGGAAGGGGAAGGAATTTGTAAGCCGCTCTGAGACACCTTTGGGTAGTGAAGGGCAGGGTATAAATCTAATCTCTTCTTCTTCTCTGGTGGAGTTTATGAGAACTCATGTATGTGATTTTGTGGTATCTCAGCTGGTGCTCATAAAACTCCACTTGCTGAGACCAAAGAGGGTGGGTGGAGCAGAGGCTGGCCCATATATGGCCTTCCTCTGGGCCACCCACGATGCCTGTGTAAGGCACATAGTGTTAGTTTGGCTGGCTGCCCCTTCCTGCTATTATTGTAAGCTGCCTTGAACCACAAGGAAAGGTGGGATATAAATGTTTTAATAAATAAATATGTGGTTTTCTCCTTCATACATGTCAATATGAAGAACAAAACCAAACCCTAATGTGATTATTTTTCCTAGCAAGTAAAACAAAGGATTAAATTAGGGCAAGTTCTTTTGTGAAGATTTACTGGATCATGGATACAGTTTATTTAGTATCAAGGATGATCCTATCAGCACATGCTGCTCATATATCCTTTTCCTCTGCTTGATAAAAAGTGTTCTAAATTCCACAACTCCCTGGTTTTTCAGCAAGAATACATTTTGTACATGCATGCTCATATGTGTTAGCAGGTATTTTGTATTCCAGCCACGTAATTATTTGGCAAGATAGCAGATATACTTAAAGATCATGCCATACAAGTGAAATACTGTTTTTGCACTATGAGAGCTGCTGTTCTGCTCTTCTTATTTCTCCTGTTTGTGACCCCCAACTACTGTACTTCCTCTGGGGTATAAAGGCAGAATAAGCCAGTGATGTTATTTGTTTTAAGTGTGTTACAAAAGAAGAGGTCAGTGGTACCCCACAATACAGGTCTGCTATATTCCACTTTTAACTAAAACATGGCAGTCAAGTCTTTAGAAATAATTGTTAAAGGAAAGTTTTTGTAGAATAATTGTGGTTCCTAAAGACAAGTGCTGCAGGACAACCACTCGTTCTTGCATGCCCCTCCACAGAATGCACTTTTGGAAGTGAAGCAAGTCATGTCTGCCAGGTCCACAAGTATGGAAAGAAGGCTCTAAACAATAAAATCTCTTTCCCAGGGACATTTTTTATTAAAAGTGGGCTCATGGAAAAGCTCCAAGCCCATTTTTAAGCTGTCTCTTCAATTTTGCACAGTTGGAAAAGGAAGGAAGTCAACTGGTCTACCTGCCAAAATAAGCTGACATTCTTAGCACTTGTTGGAATTCTCTATCCTTTGTTCCTGAACCCTCACCTCTCCTTCCCTCCCCCAAATAAAGAAGTCAATGTCAAAGAAAGCTGGTCATTAGCCAGACTGAAAAGAACTCATCTGACAAAAGATTAATGCAGGAGGGATAATAAGAACGGCAGAGGAATCAATGATGTAAGAATGGCTTGATAGGAGCAACTGTGCAGATACACAAAACTGTGCAGTTCTTTGTCTGCGCCTACGTCTCTCACCCACTGATAGATTTCACTGGTCAGTGTTTACATTTCTCTGTTCTTCTCACTCACAACTCTGTAGTAATTTTGCAGAGGGGAAAAAAAGACAAGAAAATAAAGAGATGAGATCATTTCCCCTATTTCTGCTGTAATCACTGACTAATCTCCAGTCAACTAGTTCGGTCCTGTCTGATTAACTTGTTATTTCTATTATATGCTCAAGAAAAATTCAGTGAAGGGATTTAATGAGATACAAGGTGTGCTTTTGGGGCAAAAGTAGAAATCAAACCTTATGAAAGTCTCAGGGTCAAAAATGCAAGGGATGCTGGAGTTCTGTGAGTGGAATTCCAGATGTGTTACTTGACTTTAAACAGCAGCTCCAGGGGGAAACATGGATCAGGGTTAAACTCACCATTTCCCCAATCAAAAATGGCCCCTGCTACTTCAAGGCCCAAAATGGGGGGGGGACAGGCAAAATACAGGTGCATGTCTATTACCATACTTGGGCTTTAAAAAGCTGGAGGATTTTTGATAGGAGAAATGCTGAGGAAAAGAGTTACCCTTCCCCCTTGCTCAGCACCACAGCCTTGATTCATATTAGCACCTTCACCCTGCAGCTGTTTTTAGTGCCACATAATACATTCATGGGACTCCAGTGAGAAACAATTGTTGCCATTCGTATTTCCTTCTTTCACTCTAGATCCCTGTAGTAAGTGGACCAGCACTGTGTACTTGGCCAGTGTACAACTGAGTAATCAGGAATTGTCACCGGACAAGGGATGTTCCTTTTGCCTCAGGAGCCTCTTGTGGTCACCCCAGAAAGACAGTCGGTTCTCAGCGCTGATGTGGTCAGACTGCCTAGGCTACAGGGATGAGAAGCACTAAGACAGTTACCCTGTTCTGTCTGAGGTTGCCGCTTTACAAAGTAGGAAGACAAGAAGAAGATAAAGAGAATGGACGGA
>NW_015169798.1:831911-832056 GCF_001447785.1 Gekko japonicus | reverse complement strand
TAGTTGTCTGGAGTGAAACCTTCCCCATTGAAGTGTGTTGAAAGCTGCAACCATGAGGCCTATCATCTTGGTCAGGGTGAAGTCCTGGCTTGAATAATTTGGCTAACCAACTCTTTGATCTTTCTGGCCTTTTTGACAGGAAGAT
>NW_015169798.1:822991-831432 GCF_001447785.1 Gekko japonicus | reverse complement strand
CTACCCCATGCAGAAACGTAGGAATCTCTGATGGTGTATGAAGATTGGAACGTGCATGTATCCATCAAGTCTATGGAGGAGGGAACTCCCTGGGTTGTAAAGATTCTGCAATGGATCTGAGGGTCTCAATGTAAAAGTGTCTGGGTTTGACATATCTGTTTAAGTATTTCAAATCTAGGATAGCCCTCCAATCCCCATTCTTTTGGGGGACTGTGAAGAAGACGGAGTAAACCCCAGTTTACAGGGACAGGTTCTATTGCCTGAATGTCCAATAGGTGATTTATCAGAGATCTGGTTCTGCCTCTCTTTATTGGGTTTTTGTGTATCGGAGAGACGATAAAATGCTGAGGTGGAATTGGGTGAAATTCTATCTTGTATCGTTCTGTGACGATGTCTTTTCTCGGCGGACCATGCTTGGTTGAAATGTAGCAGATGCCCCCCCCCCCATAGATTCAAATAGTCATGCTTTTGAGGCTTTGGGGTCATGATCCCCTTTGTCTGGTCTGTTGCCACTGGATCTTGAGAACCTGTTATTGAAGCCTCTGTGATGAAAGGGCTGTTTGTTGCCACCCCATGAGGGTCTCCTGTTCTCTTGCCGAAACCTGGGTAGAGTATGGTATGAACGGAAAGAAGAGGGGCCTGCTGCCCTCTTATCAGCAAGCCGTATCATCTTGGGTAGAGCCTTCTTCTTGTCACGGGTTTCCACTAAGATTTTTTCCAGAGGATCCCCAAACAGCTTGTCTCCCTGAAATGGGTATGCTGTGACGATGGCTTTAGATCAGTAATCTGCAGGCCAAACTCCCAGCCAGACAATGAGGCGGGCGGCAGTGGCTGATGCCATCGCCTTGGAAGCAAAGACCATGGTGTCTAATGTGGCATTGGCAGTATAGGAGATGGCTTTCAAGATCCTATTGGCACCCTCCAGTAGTCTGCGGTTGCTCCCACCACAGGAAACAGGAAGTAATTGAAATTATTCCTGCCTCCCTAAGTGATGGATGGGAATCACCCAGAAGATGGCCTCCACCTCAGGTCTTGCATACTGAGGGCCGTGGCTTCCTTTACTGAGTCAATCCTTTTATTCAATCCTTTATTGAGTCAATGCTTTTCTAGCTCCTTCATGGCTGCCCTACTCAGTCTCAAATCTCCTTCTGATTTAGAGGATGGTCCAGTTGCCCCAGAAGTTCGGACCAGAACCAACACATTGAAATGAAATCAAAAGAGTTTTCAGCTAAACATTAGGAGGAACTTCCTGAAAGGTACACAGGTTCCTCAGTAGAACAGGCTTCCTCAGGAGGTGGTGAGAACCTCCTTCTTTGGAGGTATTTAAACAAAGGCTAGATGGCCATCTGACAGCAATGCTGATTCTGTGAACTTAGGCAGATCAAGAGAGGGAGGGCAGGAAGGGTTGCATCAGTGCTTAGTTCTTGTGGCCCTTTCTTACATGCCCATGGAAATGCTGATCACCACTTTGGGGTCAGGGAGCAATTTTTCTCCAGGCCAGTTTTGGCCAGGGATCCTGGAGGAGGTTTTTGCCATCTTTTGGGCATGGCAGTCACTGGACAGGGGTTACTGGGGGGAGATATTTGTGAATTTCCTGCATTGTGCAGGGGGTTGGACTAGATGACCCTGGAGGTCCCTTCCAATTCTATGATTCTTGGTTGTAGTCTCACTTTTGGTTGATGATGGAGCCAAGGAATAGAAAATCTTTAACAATTTCAATCTCTTAATTATCAGCCGTAAAATTTTGTAATTACCTAGTAGTCATTACTTTTGTCTTCTTATAAAAGTTGCATGGGATACTTTTGCCAAATTTATCTTAGTATAAGCTATAGCATGTGGAAATGTGTCCTCTTTCTTCCTAAATAAAGGTTCCCTTGCTTGAAAGCCAGTCGAATCCGACTCTAGGGTTGCGGTGCTTATCTCCATTTCAAAGCCGAAGAGCCAGCGCTGTCCGAAGACGTTTCCGTGGTCATGTGGCTGGCATGACTAAACACCAAGGTGCACGGAACGCTGTTACCTTCCCACCGAAGTTGTACCTATTTATCTACTTGCAATTTCTTGCTTCCAAACTGCTAGGTTGGCAGGAGCTGGAACTAGAGACGGGAGCTCACTCCATCATGCGGCAACTCGGGTCTCGAACTGCTGAACTACTGACCTTCCACAGCCTGCAGTTCAGTGTCTTAACCCCTTGAGCCACCACAGCTCCTGCTTCTTCTATTCTTCCTAAATAAAGGAACACAATTGTTAAGAAAGGAAGATATATTTGCCAGCCCTCAATGAGAATGATCCTAATCAGACTTTGGCATCATGTGTTATAATCATTGCATAGAGCAGCCTCAGTGTGGAAACTAGTTCACACAACCCCACAATGCTGTCAATTGTGTGTAGACTGTCCTTTACAGATTTCAACAACATTAGGGTTGACAAGAAGTTTGGTTCTACAACTACAAGCACAGGCAGATATTTACAAGACTATGCATACTTGAAGTACCTTCTGATCTAAACAATCATGCCAGACATGCTAGATTTCTTCAGCCTGGCTAGATTTATTGGGCTCCAGTCAAGAAAAAGAAAAACAGAAGCCTTTTCAATGTTGACAAGCCTAGACAACTGTATCATTAGCCTATGAAAGGCCACATGATCTGATTTGTAGCTGCTTCAATAAACAAGAATTCCAAAATGCCACTTTCTTCCTATTCCCCTTTTCTATACAGAGTACTGATCGTATTAACTGGAGCTTTAAAAGCTGAATTATAAGAGATTTGATGCTTTAAGGGAAAGCACACAAATGCCTACTAATATTTTCTCAGAGGTTTCTTAGATTGACATTTAGCTGGTGTTAAGGGGAAAACCTTGCTAAGGAGACCACCACAGCTGAATGCTTCCACCACATGTTTTCTCTTGTATGTTTTAGACATATACTTAATAAACTGTATAGTTCACTTCATAGGTCAAACAGCCAAAAGATTCTAAGTAATAAATCTGGGCCAAGCGAATATTTCAAAAGCAACCACAGGAAAACCAGATTTTCTATGTGGATCTCTTTTTCCCTTGGATCCAGAATTGCCGAGGTTCCAAGCAGTGGAATTCAATGAGAAATTGACAGGATGACCCATTTAAAGAGTGTTATGATTGTGTTGCAGAAAGCTAAAAGTCTCTCGGGTTCCAACTGTGTCACTGTGATGTAATAAAAAGATGACTGGAAACATAGGAATCACCAACATGTCAGGATTCCTGGTCATAATACGATTTCAGTCAGATGTGCTTGCTAAAATGAACTGTGAAGCTCTAAGTACCAGTGACCAGGAGCACTCAGATAAAGCTAACTTCATGCAAAACCATGGGGTTGGTGAACCAACTGTATATCCTTTTAAACTCATGTAGGCCAAGACAGAGGCACGTACATTCAAGAAAACGTTATTACAGTATTTCCATACAAATAGTGCATTTTGAAACCTGCTTCCATGATCTTGTATTCTAGTACGAGTTTCCTATACCTAGAACTATAATACTTCGAGCATGTTAATGTTTTTTAATTCAATCAAGAATGGATTGGGGATGGATT
Source organism: Gekko japonicus (assembly GCF_001447785.1). Taxonomy (NCBI): domain Eukaryota; kingdom Metazoa; phylum Chordata; class Lepidosauria; order Squamata; family Gekkonidae; genus Gekko; species Gekko japonicus. The sequence goes on along the minus strand of NW_015169798.1, from coordinate 827,867 downwards.
TCTAAGTTTTCCAAAGTTTTTCCCATGGAATACAGCTTCACTGGCTACTCTCTCTGTGTAATCAAAGATGTTTCACTTCTCCCCAGTATCTAATACATCTAAAAGTGGTTTAACTGGCAAGGCCCAAAGCTGTTGGAATCAACGCAACAAATCTGCCAGCATTCGACAGAACTCTCAGTAGATTTTTTGAAAGCATCAGCGACAAAGAGTCTAAAGCAGCAGGCATCTATGTGCAGCCAGATCCTCTGCACATTTGTTAGGAAGTCACTTCCTGGGTAAGTGTAGGTAGGATGGCAGCCTTAATCTGTAACCATGATCCAGCAACAATACACTGTTCGAAAGAAACAGAAAAAAGCATTTTTCTCTTAAACCCAAAGCAAGTCAGTGAGACAAGATATTGATTCAGTATAGATGTAGTACAGAGCATTGTTTGGCACTATGAAAGAGAGGGCAGGAAGGGTTGCCTCAGTGCTTAGTTCTTGTGGCCCTTTCTTACATGCCCAGGGAAATGCTGATTGCCACGTTGGGGTCAGGAAGCAATTTTTCTCCAGGCCAGTTTGGCCAGGGATCCTGGAGGGTTTTTGTAATCTTCTGGGTCTGGAACAGCGGTCACTGCGGGTGTGGAGGGGGGGGTATTTGTGAATTTCCTGCGTTGTGCAGGGGGTTGGACTAGATGACCCTGGAGGTCCCTTCCAACTCTATGATTCTATGACCTTCTTGTTTGATCAAACCATGTTTTGCTAATTGTGGATTGGAGGGAAAGCACAAGCCAGTTTGTCAGTCTGGATGTTTTACAAACGGAACTTTAGCTGTAACAAATGTTTTATTTGTACCGCTTTCTTTACAGTGAAAAAACAAAACAATGGTGTCATGGGAATAAATTTTATTCATTCTGTGTGCCCCAATGCATTTTGCTCAGTGCTTCCTCAGAGCAGTCTATAGAAACATTGGAATAAACAAAAAGCATAAGATTTATTTCCCAATACTAAAAGAAATGTTAAAAGGTTATGCATGCCCTGACCTGGATAGCCAAGGCAAGCATGGTCTCGTCAGATCTCAGAAGCTAAGCAGGGCCAACCCTGGCAAGTATTTAGATGGGAGACTTCCAAAGAATACCAAGGCCAGAAGGCCCACACGCAGGCTATTAAGCCACTTCTCTGAATGTCCTCTGTGCCCCAGCAGGAGTTGCCAGAGTTCGCCATGACTTCCAGGCACAGGCACACACACACACAAATGCAAAAATACCCCCCCCCAAAAAAGGTGTAAAGAATAAATGTTCCATGTAAATGTATTTATGAAAAATATAAAGACAGGCATGTACAAATTGCATTACAGTGTATTGAAAAATGTAGTACACTTAGCAAAATAACATAAATATATTAGAGAACAGAAAAAATATAGGAGCAATATATCATCTTGCAAATTATATTAAACTGAGTAAAGTAATCCATTGCAAACAGAAAAGTTATCAAAACACACCTGCACTGTTTTAAAGTGTCAGTAGTATTCCCAGTCAGCGAGCTGTGAACAAAAAACTGCTGTCCTTGTATACATTTATCTAAGTCAGGAAAAGCCAAGTAAAGTTCTTATTTAACCCATGTGGTGCCATAGTTCTCAGCCGAAAGATCCACGCAGCCTCCTTTCTAAGGAGGGTCTTATCATTATGGCTGTGTAATCTATAAACTGCTCAAAAGGAAAAATCTGTGGGAGCTTGGTTCTGTTCTAAAAAATGTTGCACCAGGGGAGCCCCAGTTTTTGTATGCAAGATGTTATATTTGTGTTCACCAATACACACCTTTAATTTCCTTTTTTTCCCCCAGTATAAATTTTATTGTATTTGCACTGGATTAAGTAGATCCCATAATCTGGATTCCATGTTGCAAAACAAAGTGTACTGCATATTATCGTGTGAGTTGATAAAATTCTACATAGTACTGGTAAATTTATAATAGGCAGAACTGCTACATGGGAAATAGCCAGATGGAAAGTTTGATCCTGGCAAAATTTACCATAGGTTGGCTGGTCAGGCTGTGTTACTGTGTACCAGTTTATGTCCTAAATTGTCAATTCTCTTAAAAGTAACATCTGTTTTTTATCACAAGACGGTATATCATATCATATATTCCAATTCCTAAATATGCTCTTTTTCAGTTCAACATTACTGTTGTTGAAAGTAAGACTGAAAGTCAGTCTTTCTGAGTAATTTCTTAGTTTTTTTCTAAGCAGCATCATTTGGAAAACCCAGGTTGAACTATTGTGAAATGTATGGCCTAGGGCTACGTCCTTTTCTTCTGCAGGCGGGAGATGGGAAGGAGCTTTCCAGGATTGGGGGGGAGGGTGACACCACGTGCAATGTCTCTGGCATGATGTCATCACACCGGGGATGTTGCATGGCGACGCTCTGGCATTTGGGGCAAAACTCTAGAGTTTTGCCCAAAATACCAAAGCGTCACCATGTGACATCCCTGGCATAATGACATCACACAGAAGTTGCATCATCATGCTGGGGATGTAATGACTGGCCATGGCTGTTGGGGGTGGGGTTTCCCCACCAGCTAGCTGGCCCACGGCAGGCTGAAGCCCATGAAATTGGGGGATCCCCTGCTCCCACCTGGTGGCTGGCAACCCTAGGCCCACCCAAATTGCTGCCCATCCAAAGTAAGGTACATGCAGCTCCTAAATGGAGCAAATAACTCCCCGGGGCCATTTTGTGCTTGGGAAAATGGCACACAAGGGAAGTAGGAGCGCCTGCTCCCCCCTCCCATCCAGCAATCCTGAGCTGAATGAGTCCCTGTGGACTCAGTGCCAGATTTATGTATAGGCTAAGCTGGGTGAAGCCTAGGGCCTCTAAATCTAGGGAGCCTCCACAGCCCTGGCCCTCCCAGCGGGCAGTCTCCCCTCTCCCAAAATTGCAAACCCAAGACTTTAAGCGAGGGCAGGACAACTCAGGCCCAGCAACTATGAGACTCAGGGCCAGCCAGTGGGACCCAATTTGAAACTCTGGGGCCCAACTGGAAAAAATTTTATGAGGTCCCAGTTCACAGACAAAGTGTGCAGAATTTTAGAGATTAAATAATATCCATCTAGATTGGCCTGGTGCAGGGGTCCCCTTAGGAGCAGCCCACAAGGCCCAATTTGGCCAAATTGCTCCAATTGCCTTAAGGCCAGCCCTGATGAGACTGTGCAGGGGTTGGACTGACAAGCCCTGCCCCTTCTCGATCCCTGGTGGCAGACTCCAGGACTCCAGAAACAGCAGCCCAGAGTCAACAACCAGCTGCACAGCCTTCCCCAGCTCAAGGGTCAGGTCAGTAGTGGTACGTGCTGCACTTTAATCAGTGGGAGAGTGTGAGTGGGGGGGCCAGCTGGGGCAGATAGACCAGGCAAGCAAGCTCTCCCAAGTCCCTTCCATTCCTTCCCTCCTCCTTGGCTTGAACAGAGCAAGCACATGTGAGTGGCACTGGCCTCACCCCTCCCAGGCAGGGAAGTCTATCTTTCACACTTCACAGAGCCCTGTCGGTGCCTGCAGCATGCACTTGCAACCCCTTTCTCAGAACTTCTTGGATATGAAAAGAAATATTGATGGTGTCAATTGTCATGCCAATAAATCCAAAAAATACTGCTTCATACATTAATAGTAGATTAATTGTTCTAAAGCCATTGCAGAATCTAATCAAAGTTTTACATATTTATTTTATATAACATTTTTTGGCAGTTGGCTAATTTAAATGGCTAGTATTGATTGTTGGATGGGAGCCTGGTGTTTGCTGCTGCTAGAATTATTAGATGAGAAATTATAGTTAATTATTAACTTATGTTTTTGCATCATTTTCAAGCCTCATAATTGCATGTGTCTTGGAGAAAATTATTTTGAATCCTTTTGGCAATTTTGGGAGTTTTCTGCGGTGGCTCAAGTGGTTAAAATGCTGAACTGCAGGCTGTGGAAGGTCAGTAGTTTAGCAGTTCGAGACCCAGGTGCCGCATGATGGAGTGAGCTCCCATCTCTACTTCCAGCTCCTGCCAACCTAGCAGTTCGAAAGCAAGGAATTGCAAGCAGATAAATAGGTAACACTTTGGTGGGAAGGTACTTCCCACCCTGGGAAGTAGGGCAAAACTCCAGGTAAGGCCTACAAATCCCAGATGCCTCTATGGCCAGAAAGTGCAAGAAAGCCAGGGGGTAGAGTCAGAAGATATAAATACTTCAGCCAGCCTGGGAGGGGGGAGTTTTCCTGCAACCCTCAGAGAGGCCAGGAGGCTCTTGCTGCAGATTGCCCACAGGCAGAGAGAGGCCTTGGGGATCAGGGAAGGCAGCAGTGGGAAGGGATCCTCAGAGGGATCCAGAACTACCTGTAGAAGGCAGGAGGCCAGGCTACAGGTTGGTAACTGAACCTCATCCCGAGGGAAAATAAGTATAGGGATCAGTTCAAGAACAGAGGAACTGCGTTTTGTCTTATTTTATATGTGTCCGGTGGTGTTTTCCTTTCTGTGTTTGATTCAAAGTGCCTATATGTGTTTAAAATCCTGTTACTTGTAAATAGTCAATAAAATCTTTGTTCTTTGTTTAACCCTCCAAAAGAAACCCAAAGTTAGGGGTTTTCATCTCCAAACCCCAGGAGTCAGCCAGAGAGGTCTCACTGCCCCTCAAGAAAGGCATAGGGAGTCACTGAGTGGTGACTTCCCCTAACTCAGTCCCTCAGGGCTGAGGGTGGGTGCCCGTTTCACCACAGTGGAAAACTTAATTCTGTAACCCTTCAGCAGCAACCATCTATACCTTGTGCCAATAGCCACTGATGGACCTCTGATCCATGTGTTTATCCAGTTGAAGATTAATTTTACTTTTAATTTTTAGATTCTAATCTGAGCATGAGTAAAAGATTTC
>NW_015169798.1:822064-822224 GCF_001447785.1 Gekko japonicus | reverse complement strand
TGTCAGACACTAGGTGGGACGCACACACAAAAGCCACAGAAGCTGTTTTGGAAAGTTACAGTGCTATCACTGATGCCCTCGGTCATTCATACTCTGACGTTAATGGGAAGGGGGAGACCAGGCTTCAAGCTACCAATCTTTTGCAGAAAATGGAAGAACT
>NW_015169798.1:806315-821579 GCF_001447785.1 Gekko japonicus | reverse complement strand
GATCTGAAACTTATTGATGGAACTTTTGCACTTTCACCTGTATGTGAGACAAAGCCATAGGCTTACAGAAGAGCACTCTCTGTCTCATACAGACCTTTATCAAATTATATGCAAGGAAAAAAATTCATATGGCCTTTCCTAATGTGGAAGCAATCTTGTGGCTATTTCTTAGCTTTATGGTCACTAACTGCTCGGGAGAGAGGAGTTTTTCAAGACTCAAAAGAATTAAAAATGAATTAAGGGCCACGATGTCTCAAGAGAGGTTGTCCGCACTGAGCATTCTGTACATTGAAAGTGACAAACTTAGACAAACAAATTTTGATGACGTTTTGGATGATTTTGCTATGAGGAAGGAAGGCTAGAAAAAACATTTTTATTCTTACTGCATTTGATGGTTATAGTTTACTTCTTAATATTAATTTTAAAACTGACTGTTTAATGACAACATAAAGTAGATTCTAAAAGTGCCACACTGTTAGGTAACCATGATGATATTATTTACACTTCCCAGGCAATATAATTTGTAAACTCAAGGTTGTTTTTTTAAGAATAACATTACAACTTCATTTTCCTAAAAATTAATGGTTATTCCACAAAAGGTTTACAAAGTTCAGTTGTTGCAAAAAAATCTCATTGTTAATTTTAACATATATGCATTTTTTTCAATCACTATGGTATTTAACCATAACATCTTATGTCCTTTAGAGGAGAAATTGTGAATTGCAGAATTTTAAATACTCATCATCATCCTTGGCTCCACTCAATTTTGTTTATAACACTCTTCCATTTTCTTCTAGTCGTGAGGGTGGGGGGATTGTAAGGGGCCTCACAAGTGGAGTAGCCTAGGGCCTCTCTTCATCTAAATCCGGCCCTGCCTGCGGTCCTTCAAAAAGAAGTTCCCCACAGATGCTGCATGGCTGTGGGTGAAAGAGATTTCGGCCCGGCTCATTAAAATGTGTAGCTTCACCTATAAGTTCTGGGAGGAAAAACAAAAGCTAGGCTGCTTGCTGAGGTCAGAACTAAAATTACTGAAGCTGCTGATTGCCAGGTCTGGATTGGAGAATACCTGGTGACTTTGGGGGTGAATCCAGGAGAGGGTGGGGTTTAGGGAGGGGAAGGGCCTCAGCGTGGTACAATGCCATAGAATTCACCTTTCAAAGCAGCCATTTTCTCCAGAGGAGCTGATTTCTGTCAGCTGGAGAAGAGTTGTAAAAGTAGGAGATCCCCAGGCCCTACCTGGAGACTGGCAACCCTAGCTGCTGAAGACACTTGCTGCATGCAGGACCAGAAGTGAGAAATACTCCTCCTCCTGAGGGACCTGAATTTTGATTTTGTCTGCCTCTGGAAGTGAATTAGTGTGACAAAACACATGCGCGCACACAAATCTAGGAATTAGACCCTGCTACAAACCAAGATGCCAGCTCCTCTCCCGAACCCACTTAAGCAACATTATTATATGACTTAACATAGGCCGCTCCATCAGGAACATAATATGTAACATATGCCATCATACAGAAGTTGGCTTCTACTACGGGACACACAGGCCAATTGCTAAGCAAAAGAATAAACAAATATCCAATATCCGAAATGGCAATTACTGCTAATGTGTAGCTGCACAGAACAATTCTAAACAGAAAAATAGTGTAATACCTTTTCATTAAGACTAATTTGAATGAACACTGCGATCGATGTGAACAGTCACTGTACTTATCATCCTTTTTAGTTTTGCACTGAAGTGTTGCAGAGTATCATCATGAACCTTTGTCTCCATTGTTTACAATTTTTTCCCTTCTATACACACATATATTTCTGCCAACTGAGGAAGAATTGCATGAAATCTACTCCACAAAAGCTTGTGCATCAATACGTATTTAATATTTGTATCTGACAAAGGGAGCTTTGACTCTCGCAAACTTATACCCCGAAAATCTTATTGGTCTCTAGGGTGCTATTGAACATCACATAAGATATCACAATTTTTGTTGTTGGTTTTTTACTGTAATAGACTGATAGTGCAGTTTTAAGCAGAGGTTGGAAATTGACGCAGCCAAAGTGCGGCTTTTTAGAGCTGCACCAAAAGAGACACGCGGCGGCGGGATCAGACAGATCCCCTGAACTGCTGCGCAGTTGCTCCCAGGCAATGCCCAGGGGGGGGGGAATCCACTACTTGGTGGAGTTGCCCATCAATCAGAAGAGGTGGTGGAGCTGGAGGACGGGGAGTCCAGGGTGAGGGTCTGGGATCCTTTTTCAGGAGGCCCAAATGAAACACAGGGTGCAAAGAGCGAAGCAATTTAGGCAGTTCAACTTCAACAGCTACTTTGTTAATAACACGAGTAACCTTAAAGGGTCCAATGTACTTCCACCCCAGTTTCCTTCTGGGCTGCAGCCCCTTAATGTGCTTAGTGGGTATATACACAGATCCCAATCAGGGCTCCTTTTGCCATCTGCAAAACGCTTATAGTTCTCTTTGGCTTTACGCAATGTCTTTTGTAGTATGTCCCAGTTCCTGGTCATGGTGGACCACCATATTTGCGCATCCCCTTTCACTGGTTCATATAAGTCTACCGTGGGGAGGGGGGTCCCCTCATACCCATGCGCCGCCATGAAGGGAGACATCCCAATGGAACTGTGGAGGGAGTTATTGTAGCTATACTTCGCAAACGGTAATAACTGCACCCAATTATTTTGCTGATGATTCACATAGCACCTTAGAAACTGCTCCAGAACCTGGCTGGTGCGTTTGGTTTGGCCGTCCATCTCAGGATGGTGGCTACTACTTAAACCACACTCCACCCCCAGTAGTGCCATTGATTCCTTCCAGAATTTAGCAACAAACTTTGTACCCCGATTGGATATGACCTTCCTTGGTAATGTATGTAAACGTATCATATGTTTCAAGAACAGGGCAGCTAGTTGCTCAGCAGTGGGTACTTGTTTACATGGAATAAAATGTGCTTGCTTAGAGAACAGATCAACCACTACCCATATAACTGTTTTCCCATGGCTGGGAGGCAAATCAGTTATAAAATCACATGGAAATCACAGCCCAAGGTCTTTCAGGGGTTTCCAACAGCTGGAGGTGACCGGGCACTTTACTTCCCCTCCTTTTGCTCATCAAGCAAGTCTGGCATGTAGCTACATACTTGGAGATATCCTTCCTCATGCCCAGCCACCAGAATTGCCTTTGTATTAAATGTAGAGTCTTTAGATAACCAAAATGTCCCGGCATCTGAGGCTTGGTTCCACTGGGGGTGGAAATGTCCCTGGAGGGGGGGAATTTCACTGCTTGCGAGGCTCTTGACGTTGCTTCTTCAGCATCTTCCCCTCCTTCTCACAGCAATCCTCGCATCCACCACGGTCCTCGGCTCAGGTCCAGTAGCACACTGCAGCGTGATGCCCTGCCAACGCCCAGCGAGGGCCTGGCCCCTTCTCTAGCTGGTAACCTCTGTCTTCCCCCGGTAGCAGTTCTCTACCCAGACTTCTCTCCTGGTCTTCCATGTCCTGATCGGGCATCTTTCACTGGTAGAGCCTCACCAGGTTGTACCAATTCTCTGCTTCGCAGGCCACCTGGATCCACCCAGCCAGGGTGAGTGGGTTACTTTGATTCAGGGTTTCCTCCGGGATGACAGTGTTAAGGCCCGCCCAGTAGAACTCAATTAATACTTCTTCAGGCCAACCTGGTAGCTTGGCCGCTATGGCTTTAAACTCGTCTGAATACTCCCAGACTGAACAGGTGCCTTGGCGCAAATGTCTAAGGTGGGCATGAGCCTTCTCGAGCTCCAACGGGTCTTCAAATTGGCAGTTCAATGCCTGTATAAAGCCACCCACATCCTTCAATTCAGGGGCTGCGGCGTTATAGAGGGCCACAAACTAGTCAGCAGCTCGTCCCCAAAGGCAGGAACCCACATAGTCCACTAGCTGTTCATCAGAGAGGAAAGTATGGCCCCACTCCTTCAGCATCATGCGTACCCAGATCACAAAGAACGTTAGCTTCTCTGGACAGCCATCAAATGTAGCTCCTAAGGTGTCGTGGGGCTGCCAACATCAGGGGCCTCGCTTTGTCTTGGGCCCCTCATCTTGTCTAGCATCCCTGAGCCCTCCTGCTCCATCAGTTCCTGCACTACCTGGGGTTGCCGCTTGTTCAGTAGTCGGAAAGTCTCTTTTAATTGCCTCACCTCCATCCGCAGTTTGGAGGGACTTAAAGAAACGCTCTTCCTTAGGCAGGCGCCTGAAGCTTTCAGATCCACGGCAGGGTCAACCACAGGCACAGGGCTCTCTAGCTCAGACCCTGCATCCATACTTGCTCCCTCCTCTTCTTCTCCACACCCCGACCAGGCCAGATCATCCCAGTGATTGGGGCTGTAGGGGGGTCCTGGCATCCACGGTCATTTGTTGGGGTGCAGGCTCAAAATTCTCGGGTGGGGTCCCAGTGCTTGCGTCTGCCCCAATGTCTCCATCTCCGTTCCCCATACCAGGTTGGTGGGGGATTCGGGTAAGAGTGAAAAGGAGTCCTAACAATCTGTCAGGTTCCCAGTCAAATCACTCTCCACACACACTTTGGCAGTGAATGCTTTATTTAGAGACTTGAGATGCTATGGGTACAAGCTCTTTGTTAGGACTGAGGTGCCAAGGCGGGAAAGTCAAGATATAGGTAAAACCCCCAAAATTCCATGCACATCAACGTCAGCATTACTACAGTGACTTTGAAAGATGGCCACTATCTAGCCATGCACAGTCTTACTCCAAGGACATTTCTCATGAGAAAGATGTCTTGGGGCCCCTTGGGAAAATTACCAAGCAACCCTTCTACTTCACTACTCACACTCCCCCCCCTTAGGAATGCAACGGCAGGCGAGGGCAGTGATAAGGAATACAGAAAGCAAGTAGAATAAATCAGATAGAGACGGTACCACAGTTTCAGCTAACCAGCCAGCCCTAATGCCAGATGCCTGAGTCTGACATGCATCTCCATAACCACGCCCAATAAAACACAAGGACAAAAAAAGTATTATCATCAAGCTTCTAGAACATAACTTAAAAATCAATGAGGTTTTAGATTCAAAAGAACATTGGAACAGAACAGCCTGACGCAGCTTTCTGAATATCCCCAGAGAGCTCTTGTTCTAATGATGTACTGGGTTTTTGTTGGTGCTGCTTTTAAAATGTGATTTTATCATGTTAATTTAATTTATTAACTGCTTTGGTGGCCCTTCTGAGGGCACAAGGGGAGGTAGAAATTTTGTAAAAAATAAAATTAAAAAATATAAAAGGCCATAAAAAGAGGATGCTTCAAGCAAGTGAAATGGGTGGGATCTGAGCATGGGTCAGCTTTTAATAACAGTCGTCAGCCTTCAAGTCTGTGGGTCCCAGGCTGCAATAAGTGATAATGGTTAAAATCTTCACCCTTAAATTTCACAGTGTATGATTAACAATTACCAGTGGGTCCCGTGTTGCAGGTTGTAGCTTAAGTTAGGTCCTTGGTCTGAAATAGCTGAGTGTTACTGCCACAAAACTTAGAAAGACTAAAGTTACACACAGCCCTCAACGTCCTAATTGAAAGCTACCATTTGTGGAACAAGAGCAAAGGGGGACAATTTGACCCTCAACATCTCTATAATGCTCTGCCCTATTTAGCCAGCATTTGTTGCTCCATGTACTATGGCACATTGGGAGACTTCTTGGCCCCCCGCACCCCGGCCCCCATATCTTGACCCCATAGCAATCTAGAAGAAGAAGAGAAGAGATTGGATTTATACCCCGCCCTTCACTACCCAAAGGTGTCTCAGAGCAACTTACAAACTCCTTTCCCTTCCCCTCCCCACAACAGACACCCTGGAGGTAGGGGGGGCTAAGAGAGCTCTTGACAGAAACTGCTCTTTTTTCAAGAACAGCTCTTATCAGAACTACGGCTTGCCCGAGGTCATCCAGCCAGGTGCAAGTGGAGGAGTGGGGAATCAAACCTGGTTCTCCCAGATTAGAGTCCGCACACTTAACCACTACACCAAACTGGCTAGCTAGAATGCAGCACAAAAATACACCATTAAGAACAGGTGATAGCTATTTTCATTCATACTGAAGCAGCCTGAGTTAAGGCTACAAAACTCTCAGTAGAAGGAACTTGCCACTAACAATGAACAGGCCATTTCACACATCACAAAGATTTAAAACCCATGTTGCCACAGGAAAAGCACACCATTCTCAGCTATTTAGCTCCAGAGCAACATTGAGAATAAGTAGACAAGGCAGAATGGAAATGTTTAAATAAATAAATAAAGGTTGGATAGCTGTTGCACTTGAAACAAAATATTGCTGAAACTTCGAAGCCTCTTGGAATATTAGTTTGAAGTTTTATAAACATACAGGTTTGCTTTGTTTTTCTTTTTGGAAAGTGCAACAGCAGGAGGACTTGATGAGGACTGGATTATGAACACAATTGTGGTGTACTATTTTTCCAGAAAGTCCCCACAAAGACAATATTTGCAGCATTAAGCAAAACATCCATATTGGCTGCAGGTTGCCTGTACGTTTCCTGAATAGGCAAGTATCAAATAGGGGGGAGTAACTTGAAAAACCAGTGCAGGGAGGGAACAGTTAACCCCTGCTTTCTCATCAACGTAGCCCCACAGTGAATCAAGACCACCATACATACAGCTACTACTCACCAATAAAAACCACACTGGAAAGCCAATCACAGACCTTCCAGTATCTCATCTGGTTTGACCCCCTAATGGCTAAAAAATAAAAAATAAACACCAAAACCCCTCACATTTGAGGTATGAAAAACATCAGCACTGTAAAAGTGTTTATTAAAAATACCCAGAATCTCACTAACAATAAGAGGATCCAGTTTTCATCCACAGCCCTGTTCTCCAAAATATACTATTCATTACTGAAGTAACATTCCCTAAAACAGTGTTGTCCTCCCTTTTGATGTGTACATGGTGAGGGGGGGGTTGTTTGACCAAGCACCAATAAGCTCCCTCCCCTTTTGAATTTTCTCCTCCCACAATAATTATTTTGCCAGTGCAAAATGCAAATGTGTACTGGGGAAAAAATATAATGCTTCATTGTTAAATAACTGTCAATTTTTAACTACAGCTGTTTGCCTCCTCGTGAGTAGGAAAAACGGGGGGGGGAATCATGACTTCACAAAACCATATACATAACAGCTGCAAAAGAAAAGAAAAGAACTCCCCTTCATCCACATCACTTCTAAGAACAATTACAATTTCAAAGCAAGAAGATCATTTATCAGACAGAGGGATTTGGGAGTGAGGTTAGTTCTGTGAATCTGTAAGGAGTTTTTCTCCTGTTACCTTGGTAACGGCTACCTTGGCACCCTTGTTGATAAGCTGCACAACATTATCCACTTGCCCTTTATACGCAGCTATGAGAAGGCGTTCTGAAAGCACAGCGACCACATCCTGCTGGCTCATGAATTAGGAGAGAATGGCTTTTAGGACAGGCAGTGGACAAGCTCCTTCAGCCCAAAACAAAAGCTTCACATCAGTCCAACGGAGGAGCACAGAGGGACCCCAGTTTGGCGGAAAGCTGGCTCCGTTGCTATGCCATCTTCTGGATCTGTAGATTGGGGGGAGTAGAGAAGAGAAACCATCAGTCACATCTTGGAAACAAACAAAATAGCTGCAATTACTCTGTCAGATAACCTCTGAAAAGCAAGTAGGAGAGCCACAAAGAATTGCTGGGATTTCGACGCTCAACAGACAAGAATTAGACAAGATAAGTCTTTTGATACATCCTTCTGCTCGTCCATGAGTTTAACAATTACTGTTCTTAGACATAAGCGGTACTATAATCCTAACCCCAGATCCCAGCAATGTGTGAAACATGAGGTGAGCCTCTGCGCCGTTCGGAAGCCATCCTTCCTCTCCCATTTGCTCCAGGATGCTCATTTGCAAGCTTGCTCTCCCCTCCAGAGCTTTTCCCATTAGTGGGCAGAAGCGCTGCATCTCCTCTCTTTTTGATCTGCTCCCTTTCACGGCATGCAGTCTCCAGTGTAGGTAGGTACCAATCAACTACCCCATGCCTAAATGTCTTCCAACTGGAACCTCATTATTGTTAAGCACATCGTAAAACTGACTCAGTCCACCCGCTCAATAGTGTATAGCTTAACAGCCAGAGAGTATATCTCACAAAGAGCCATTTAAGAGCAAAGAAATAAAGCAATCTTGATGTTCCCTCTATGATGTGCCAGTGCTGAAAGGCTATCTTGCCACATTCACATACCAGGCTCATTTCTCTCTCTCTGAATCTCCTCATAGGTCTGAAACAAGGAAGGCAGACAAAAACCAGAAATTACTGCCAGTTCCTTAATCATCCACACTGGTTCACTTATTTTGCCATGGGAAACAGAGTCTTGCATTACTTGTGTGAGACCACCCTCTGAGTTTATATCCAAGTAAAGAATGGAACCCAGACTACACATCCTTCCCCCAACTGTTCATGGATATAAATGGTAGTATCTGAACTCAGTTACCCTCACCTAGCTGACTATATAAACAATTAAAGTAAGCAATCACATTTCAACAGTGTTTTACGGATGCCACAGGAATGTTTGAATGAGCTGAAACTCTGAAGTTTTATTATAAAGCATTCATAAGAATACCACACAACTTTCCCAGTGAGTGGGAAATACACAGTGTTGTGATCCAGCAGTCACATGGATTGTTATAGTTTGTAGCAGACCTGGACAGGAAAGGGGAACCACCAAGCCTGGCTATAGCATAGAATCAAGCCTCCACTTCTCCATAGAATCAAGCCTCTCCAGTGCCTGATCATCTGAACAGAATAGTAGGAAAACTAAGTAGGCTGAATATGACTTAGGGTTGCCAACCCCACTCCCCCAGTTTGCCAAGGGTCCCCCGTTTTTGGGGGGAAGCCCCGCCCCCAACACCCACACCCACCCCTCTCCCTTCTCTCTTGAGAGAGAGGGGTGGCTGCCTTTAAGTTAATGGAACCCGTGTTTCCTCCCAAGCCCGATCTCTGCTTGAGATCAGGCTTGCACGGAAATGCCAGCTCCGTGCACTTAAAAGGGAAACACCGGCTCTTTGCTCTTAAAGGGGAAACGCCGGCTCCGTGTACTTAAAAGGGAAACACCAGCTTCTTTAAGTGCGGGAAACTGGCATTTCTGGAGATCGGGCGTGCAGGCGGGCGGCGGATAATAGGAAGGCGATAGTCTCTTTTTTTTTAGGAGCTGCGGTGGCTCAAGTAGTTAAGATGCTGAACTGCAGGTTGTGGAAGGTCGGAAGTTCAGCAGTTCAAGACCCGAGTGTGCCGCATGACGGAGTGAGCGCCCGTCTCTAGTTCCAGCTCCTGCCAACCTAGCAGTTCGAAAGCAAGAAATTGCAAGTAGATAAATAGGTACCACTTCAGTGGGAAGGTAATAGTGTTCCGTGCGCCTTGGTGTTTAGTCATGGCGGCCACATGACCACGGAAATGTCTTTGGACAGCGCTGGCTCTTCGACTTTGAAACGGAGATGAGCACCGCAACCCTAGAGTCAGACTCGACTGGCTTTTGAGCAAGGGAACCTTTACCTTTACCTTTACGGCTCTTTTTTTAAATATGAAAAACAGGAGTAAAGTAGTAGCAGGGCAACTCCTGACTGTGAACCGCCTTGGGTTGGGAAATTGGTATGGAGAAGACTAGCTCAGTCTCCACACACTGTGGTACCAATCCAGTTCAGGCCCTGGATGCTTAGGAAACGAGTTCCCATCACAGAGTACCAGGCACACATTCTTGCTGCCATGTGCCCACCACAGGGAATTAATAACACATGGACTGGCCCTTAGGTATCATTGATGCAGTAATGAATTAGAGCATATGAATTTTCCATAACAAGATGGTTCAGAAGTACATGAGATTATGCACTTACTGTAAAAGTGTGCCAGCAAGTATCCAGTTCAAAGCTTTGGCAAAAAGAAATCTTCCCCCCAAAACTGTCAGCCTCATCAGACGGCAACAGATTCAAAAACGAAAACACTCTTTTCAGTCACCCATGAGAACAAACTGGACTTAATTATGAAAGCATACAAGAAGTATACTTGAACTGACAATACAAATTAGTCCTGCAGACCCACAGCAATGAGGGAATGATGTAATCATCTTCCAGATAATTAAATCCAACAATATCCCTCAATGACTCATTCACTGTTGCAAAGTTAAAAAAAGTATATCTCAATGCATCAAGGCTGGATAGTTTTTCATCCCATCCCTGGCAAGTCTGGCTGCTAGATTCTGGACAAGCTGAAGTTTCCAGACTGTTTTCAAAGGCAGTCCCACACAGAGCACATTACTGTCTCCAGGCACCTGTTAAGGACTTCCACAGACACACACACACCCCGCTCTACATGTAAGGAGATGTAGAGTAGGACATAATTTGCATATTGGTGGCACCTTGCTTCCTAATTTCCTGATGATCTTTCTCAGCAGTTTCATGTAGAAGTTAAACAGCATGGAGAATAAGATGGAACCCTCCAGGTTCTAGGGTTGCCAAACCCCCCAGTTTGGCAGGGGTCCCCCACTTTTTGGGGGGTTCTACCCGCCGCTGGCCAGCTGGCCGATGGGGGAAGCCCCGCCCCCAACACCCGCAGCCACCCTTCTCCCTGCACTTAAAGGGGCTCCCTTTAAGTGTAGGGAGCTGGCGTTTCCAAGCGGAGATCCGGCGTGCTAAGCCTTCCAGTTCCCTGCACTTAAAGGGGCCCCTTTAATTGCAGGGAGCTGGCATTTCCCACGCGCCGGATCTCCAAGTGGAGATCTGCCGTGTGAAGCCTTCCAGCTCCCTGCACTTAAAGGGGCCCCTTTAAGTGCAGGGAGCTGGCATTTCCCGTGCGCCCGATCTCCAAGCAGAATTGATGTTGCACAGGGAATGTTGCTATTGACAACAGAAGGTCCTGTTTCAAATAAAATCATTTTCAGTTTGGCAGTGAAATTGGAAAAAATAGCTCACAAATAGAAAGCTATGAAACTTAACTAAGACTTGCTTGGCAGCACTGATTACGTATGATTATTTCTTATATATCAAAAGAGAAGGTTTTTTTTAAATAAAGGCAGTGGCTTGGAGCAATATAATATGAAACTATTTGTGAGACAGATTAAAGCACACACATACGTGTTTTGTTACCTGATAAAAAATTATAATTCTTATTTTGATGGAGATTTCACATGATCGTTTTAAGGGCTTCAGTAATTCTAATGTTGATCCACCTTGACCAATTACATTGATGATGAAAATTATTCACATCCAACTCAGTAAGACCAAAAAATCATAGAATCATAGAGTTGGAAGGGGCCATACAGGCCATCTAGTCCAACCCCTTGCCATCTTGCAAACAGGTAAAATCAGCAACTGCCTGTTCACATGCGTTCTCTGTGGTGATTCCTACATCACAGAATGGTCAGCCTAAGGCTATGAGGAAGGCCACTAGGGTGTCACAAAATGTGCAAAGCAAAATTACTCAGGAGGGCAGTCCTGTAGAAGGAGCAAAGCTGCAATGTAACAAATCCACTCGGAAGATGACTTTTATTAAGAATAAAACTTTTCCTGCACTGTTTGTCTTACCTTAAACAGATACATTTGCTTATGGTGTTCTAGGTGCTTTATTCCTTCTCCGCCCTACAATCCCAGCCAAACTGCATTATTTTTGTATTACTAGGAATCTTTGCTGTTAGATTAAAATACTATCATATTTTGTAATCTGCTTTTGTAATCCACCTTGAATTCCAGTGAGAAAGGAGGGTTATAAATAAGATTGCCAGGTCCCTCCTGGCAACCAACAGGGGAGGGGGGCTTACCAGAAGCAGCAGAGAGGCCCATTCAACATACAGCGACATGTCTACATCACAGCCCAGGTGACCCAGAAGTGATATCACATCTGAGACATCAGGTTGATGCTCTGGTATTTGGGCAAAATCTTTATGGTAAATTTGGCTTCTACCATAGAGTTTTTGCCCAAATACCAGAGCGTTGCCCTGACGGCCTGGACATTATGATGTTTCTGGGTTACATGGGCAGTGACATAACCATGTTGCTCCACATCAGATGGTTCTCCCTCTTTTCCAGGGTAAGTTCCCCCCCACCGGCCAGCTGATCGGCAGCAAGGAGGTGGGGCCTGTCGGCAAGAGAACCCCGCCTCCACCAAGGGGTCTGGCAACCCTAGTTATAAATGAAAACAAACAAACAAGACATAGGTTGGATTGATAGCATGATAGTAAAAAGCTAATAGGAAAAAACCATGTAATTGGACACAGTACATGGCTATGGCATTTGTACACATATTACAGCTGTGTGAACAAAACCATGGAATGAGACTTTGTAATTCCAGGGATTCCAACAACTGAAGCATGTGTAAAATATGCCAGCTGTATCTACATCTGCTATCTCTCTCTATGAGGCAATTGTATTATCCACTGGTGCTGACACAAGAAGTAGTTTTTTCCTGTATTTTTCTACCTTCCAGTACTAACTAGCAGTGCAATCCTAGGAACACTTTCCTTGGAGTAAGCCCAGCTGAATAGCCCTGAGTAGGATTCTGATTAGACCTGTTTAGGATTGTACTCTAGGCAACAATTTGGGGAAACTGAGCAGCAATCCCCCCACACACACACACAAATCCAATGCATTACCTTTCAGCCCCCTAATTACAGTAACAATAAAGGCTGGAATGAAAAGTGGCAGTACAATATAGCCTCTATTTTAATTGTAGCTAAAGGAAAACAATTTAAGTCACATCTGAGGTTAATATGTTAATCTCAAATTGTGCACCTATATTTTCAAAGGATGACACAATATGAAAAGGATTTCACCAGACACATGAAACAATATAGGGCCCAAGCAACTTCTGATGGCCTAGGGTGCTTTTTTCTGTTCTGCTCGATCAAATCTTCCCATTTCCCCATTTAATTTATGCAGTTTTGCTCATTAGAGTGATTTTTTCCCTTCTATATAAATGAGAGAAAGCAACTAGAGCAGGTGCAGACCACCAGCCAGGAGGTGGCATTGGATTCCTGCCAACACTATCTGCAGACCACTTAGCATAAGAAGGGAAAAGCAGAGTGTTTTCACTGCACCAGGAAAATAGGGGGGGTCAATAAAAGAAGAAACTTGCCTTTGTCAACCCAGGGAAGTTCTGCCTTCAATGTGGAGATCTGTAAATCGTATATTTGACAATAACAATTTATACCACTGACACTACAAGGGCTTTCAAATACAGTAATATCTGATTCATGCCCATTTCCAATCTACACAATGTATGTAGAGCAAATGGTCTTTGTAACTGTGTTAATCTACGCTGCCAACTTTTATGTATCGAGTTTAAAAATTGTGCACATAAAATTAATCTGTGATCATAGTTTGCCCCCTTTCCTATCTCCAAGCAGAATCCTCAGATGCTGTCCCAAACTCACCTGTGTTATATGGCTACTGGCAAAGACTCACTAAATATGAACCCACTCACCATGGGTCAGCTGTAATAAATGTGCAGAGAAAACATCTTGTCTGAGCTCTTTGGGCCACTGGCTAATCCAATCATCAACCACTCTCCCCCCCCCCTCTGTCTAGCTGCTGTCCTGTGTTCTCCACACTTTGATTTAGACTGAAACAATTTGAAGGGGGAGTAGGTATGGCAGTCTTTTGACTTCTTTTGACTGTGGTGTCTTCCACATGGGTTATTTGACCAGAGTTCAATGCTTTTGGGAAGTGGGTTTTCCCCCCTAGGGTTCCCAGCCCCCAAGTTCCAGCAGAAGTTCCCCCGCTTTTAGGGGGCTTGATTCACTGCCAGCCAGTTGGCCGACGAGGGAAACCCTACCCCCCAAAATCACCCAGAAGTGACATCATTGTGTCACCAACATTGGGGGTGACACTAGTTTTGGGGCAAACTATGGTTTTGAAAGCAAAAAACCCCATAGAGTTTTGCCCAAAAACTAGAGCATCACCCCCCGACATTGGTGATGTGATGACATCACTTCTGAGTGATGTCATCACACTGTGTGTGCCAGCACGTCCCAGAGAGGACCTAGGAGCCCCCCACCGCCAACCAGGTAGGACCTGGCAACCCTATTGCCCCCTGCTTCCCCATAGCATTGTGGTACATTTGCTTACTTCCAGGGATTTTCCTGATTTTTATCCAGTTTTTCTTAAACCTGCTTTGCTTTGAAGTTTTGGGAAAGATCCCAGTAAAGTTGGGATGGCTGCTGTGTGTACATGAAAACTTAGATTTTCCAGCTCAGATGGCAGCCATTTTCCTTGACCCTGGCAGGCAAGTTAAAGAAATGCAAGAAAGTAAAATATAGTACTGACTGTACTTTTAATTTTTAATAGACCACAGTCAATGGCAGCAAGCCTGCCAATCCAAGTCAAGGAGATAACTAATCCAATGTAAACAGGATAGCAGCCAATCTCTCCACATGGTTATAAGTGCCATTAATCTTACTAAATGCTTCTAGTTTTATGGGAACATTAAGAATGGACATATTTCAATGGTTTAGATTGGAAGTGGCTATTAAATTTTACTCATTGTTTAAAGAAATTAACTCCAGCAAAAAACCCTGAAAAAATATCAATGAATTAAAATAGGAAAAGGTAGGTGGGAAGGTTTTTCTTAGGCTGTAGAACAAAGTATTGTTAAGATCTGAGCCACATCAGAATCAAATTTCTTCCTAAATAACCCATCAAGGATGTCCATTCTCTCCACTTCTCTTCATTCTTGTGATGGAAATTTGGTGTAGTGATTAAGAGTGTGGACTCTAAGAAACATGCAGCTGCTGGTGTGACCTTGAGTCAGTCATAAATTCTTTCAGAGCTGTTTTCTCAAGGGCAGTTCTCTCAGAGGTCTCTCAGCCCCATCCAGGCCCGTAGCCTGCGTGGGGCCCAAGGGGCCCGGCCCCCCTGCTGGGTTTGCGGGCCCCCTCCCCATCCTCTGCTCCCCCCTCCCCCGCTGCCGCCGCCCTCCAAAGTCAGCACTGCCGCCAGTTGTGGTTGCCGCCGCCGCCTCTTTCTCCGGCATCCCGCAGGCGCTATGGTCTGGGTGAGCGCGCTGGGCTGGCTCTCCTCGCGGCACTTGTTGCGCTGGGGCGGCCTCTGTGTTTTGGGGAGGGGGGAAGCACGGCTTAACCAAGACAGTCTCGCCGGGTGCCAGCCAGCCAGCCAGGGCCCCACCTCCCCCGCGCCCAAGACGGATGCCGGAGCCGCGCCGGCCTCCCTCTCTGCCTCCTCAGGCATGAATCATCAGCACGCTCCTCCTAGGCCT
>NW_015169798.1:796027-805671 GCF_001447785.1 Gekko japonicus | reverse complement strand
AGGCGCAGCCAAGTGGCCTGGGCGTGGGAGGAGGGGGCATCCATCCTGAGCGAAGCCCCCTGGGCCACTCGGCGGCACCTGCCTGCAGCCCAGCGCGCGCACAGCTCCTTTAAAGCCAGGACCGGGCGAGCGAGCAGGCGCCTTTGGACTCTCCCCTCGCCACACTCCGGCAGCTCTTCTGCCACCTCCTGCGCCTCAGCGCAGCTGACTCGGGGGGCGAAGAGAGGCGGGCTGGCGCATCGCTGCTGATCCCGACTGCGCCAGCCAAGTCCCCGGGGAGCAGAGGATCGGGAGGGAGGGGGTGATGTGTGTGTGTGGCACGTGTGCGCGCAGAGCGCGCGCACACACACACTCCGGCCCCCTTTCTTTCCCCAGGGCCCTCCCACAAGTAAGGGGTTAGCTACGGCCCTGGCCCCATCTACCTCACAGGGTGTCTGTTGTGGGGAGGGGAAGGGAAAGGAGATTGTAAGCCGCTCTAAGACTCCTCTGGGTAAGGAAGGGTGGGGTATAAATCCAATCTCTCTCTTTCTCTCTGCTTCTAAAACAAGGCAACATTCCAAAATTGAAGGATTAAAAGTAGAAGGAGAGGAGTTTAAGATAAAGAGTTATGCAGATTATGTGGTCCTTACAATATTGAACCCCCAACTATCTCTCCAACATGTAATGGAGCAAATTGACAAGTTTGGACTCTTTTCAGGTTATAAAATCAACAGGAATAAAACTAAGATTATTTTAAAATTTTCAACTACTCAGAAAGAGGAAGAGATTAAGAAAATTTCAGGATGTGACATAACAAACAACCCAGTCAAATATTTAGGAATTGTCTCACGGGACAGAATGATGCACTATTTAAGGACAATTACATGACAACCTGGTCAAAAATACAAAAAGAATTTGAAAGACAGTCTAAATTACAACTATCCTGGCTAGAAAGAATTTCTGCTATAAAAATCAATGTATTACCAAAATTAAACTTTTTGTTATAAATGATTCCAATTTCAATTTCTGAAAAAACTTTGAATGACTGACAAAAACAAATAAATAAGTTTGTATGGAAAGATAAGAAGCCAAGAATAAGATTTAAAGTACTGCAAGATGAGAAGAAAAGAGGTGGTTTGGCAATACTAAAAATCAAATTATATTACCAAGCTGATGGGCAAGTTTGGATATCAGACTGGATCAGAAGTCTCAATGAAAGATTGATAAGATTAGAATCTTCAGATCTTGATGATGGACTACATAGCTATCTGTGGATTTAAAAAATCTATATCAAAAACCAACTACTGTTGTTATTGTTATTTGTATTTGTTGTTGTTATTGTTAAACAAGAAAATAAAAATGTTTGTGGGGAAAACCCCCCAAACCCAAGATAAAAGTCATATGATCAGAGATAGCTTATTTAAAATTTGGGAAATGCTATGAAAGAGAATCAGTCCTACAATCCCACCAATAATGTCACCAATAGATGCTTATTACAGCAATCACACCAGGAGAAACAATGATTTTATAACCCATGGCGATATGATAAACTCGTAAGGTGGCATCATGACATGGCAAGAGATTAAAGAAGAAGGAAAGGAGATACAATGGGGGATATATTTTCAAATTGCTTCCAGATTAAAAAATGATATCTGTACTAAGAGAGGAGTTATTAATGAACTGACTGATTTTGAAAAGATCATCTGACAATCGAAAGACTCTTTTTTAAGGACAAATTTACAAGTTATTGCTTCAATATGGTTCTAAAGAAGAACAGGTCAAACCCTGCATGATTAGATGGATGCAAAATTTCAGTGTTGAAATACAGTTTCAATGCTGGGAAAGCCTATGGACTAAGGGCATTAGATTTACTGCTAGTCAAGCATTAAGAGAAAACTGGTACAAGATATTTTACCGATTGTACGTCACCCCAAAAGATATTGAAGATGAACAAGAATTACAAAGGTTAAGACTTTGACCTTCTCAGGCAAATATTACAAAAGAAAGGAATAAGATACTGCTGGAGAATCCCATTCACTTTGGAAGCCTTTTTATCTACATGTAAAAGAGTAATTTCGATGATTGAACAGGCCAAGCTTCTAAGAAAAGAACTAATTTGGAAAGAGCTAGAGGAACTGGAAGAATCAAGAAAAGGAGAAGAAGATTTAAATAAAGAAGACAAACTTGATAAAGCCGCGGCTTATTGACAGAAATCGATACTATGAAAGTCCTATCAGTTAATATTAATGTCCTAAGCTCTCCATCTAAGCATTCCAAGACATTTAATTGGTTAAAGAAACAAAATTTATCTATAAATTTGTATACAAGAGACTCATATTAAAGGGGTACATGAAAATTTTTTGGAAAACAAGAAATTGGACAAAGTATATGCAGCTTCATCCACAGAAAAGAAAAAAGGTTTTGTGATCAATGTTTAACTGTAATACAAGAGTTAAAAGACCTTGAGGGAAGATATATCCTGTTAAAAATAAGATATCCAGAAGATAAAATCTTCACATTGGCTTCAATATATGCTTCCAATAATGCAAAGGAAAAGTTTTATGGAAAAAAATTTCAAACATTCTGGACTTTCAAGAAGGAGAAATTTTGATTTTTGGTGACGTGAATGGAGTATTGGTTCCAAAGAAGGATAGATCTAAAAAGTCTGAAGAAGGAAAACTATCCAAGAACATTTTTACTTATATGCAAATACTAAACTTAGAAGATTTATGGAGAACTCTCAATCCCCACTCTAGAGACTACACCCTCTTTTCAGACAAACACCAGAAATACTCAAGAATTGATATGTGCTGGACATCTAAGACTTTACTCACGAATTTGAGATTGACTGAAATCCAGCCAAAAAACAATTGCTGATCATAATCCATTACTGGCTTCATGGCATCGAGAAATGCCTATAAAAAGAGGATGGAGAATGAACGACAATCTTACTGCAGGGAAACATTGCAAAAAATTGTGAACAGGACATAGAAGAATTTTTTAAACTAAATATCACAGATTATCTCCCTATGGCAACTATATGGGAAGCAAGTAAAGTGTATATGAGAGGAAAATTAATCCCTTTTGCTTCAAAGAAAAAGAGGCAAAGATTGGAACAAATCAAGATAATAACAGAATTCAGATCCTAGAAGGTCAGCATCAAAAATCCTTGGGGGGGGGGGAAGTCTTAGTAGAAATCAGAAAGTTAAGAAATCAGCTGGATCTGCTTCAAACTGAAGAAATGCAGAAAAACTGAGCTTTTTAAAACAAAAAATATTTTCAACATGCAAACAAACCAGGAAGTTATCTTGCATAGCGTCCACATTAAAAAAACTGAAAGGAGGAAAATAATTGGTGTATGGAAAAAAGATGGTATCTCATATACAGAGGAAGAAATTCAAGAACAATTTGAATTTTTTTTCAAAGCTCTCTTAAGAAAGATGTTTTAACAGAAAATGGAGTGCATAAATATATTAAAGAAGCTTTAACTCATAAATTTTCAAATGAAAATAGAGAAATTTTGCATCAAAGCATCTCAGTTCAAGAAGTCTCTCAAGGCATCAAGAAACTAAAAAAGAATAAGGCACAAGGGTCAGATGGACTCACTGCAATTTACTACAAAACCTTTGAAGAGAAGGACTTCCGGTTTCGGCGGTGCGAATGGCGACTGGCTCTTGGGACGTCTCCCAGAGCCGGATCGCCCAAGCACAGCCCGGGGGGGTCCCGCGCAAGCGGAGATCCTAAGGAGCCCTCAGAAGAGGGCTCCGAACCAGGGGGTGCGTCAGGGAGAAGCCTCTTGCTGACCAGATGGTCGGGAATTGAGGCTCTCCCCTTTGCCCCAAATGGCCCCGGCTGTGTCTTGCCCCTATGAGGGGTTTAGCAACGCCTCCGGTGGAGCAGAGTGGTGGCGCGGCAAAGCTCTATTGAAGATATGCGAAAACCATGAGTTGACGTCCGAAATCTAAAGCGGCAGGCTTCCCCCCACCTCCAGAGAAGCGGGAAGGGGGAAGGGAGGGCTTCCACCCCCCCGCCTCCCTGCGAGAGTCTCTTTGAAACGCGAAAAAAAAAACGGGGGTGAAGCTCAAGACGCTTAGAAGCGCTTACCTTCTGGGTGGGACAGAAAAATCAGAGAAGAGGGAGATATCCCAGAGAGGAGCGAAAAGAACTTTCCAAGTATAAACAATCTTGTAAAATGGCGGGGGCAAGAAAAGCAATAGAAAAGCCTCTGAAGAAGATAGGCGGGACTTCCTGTCCTAGCCCCTCCACTGCTGGGACTGCTGTCAATCAAACAGACAGTGAACTTGCTCGCCATCTGCTGGCAGAACTGCAAAAAAATAAATCATAAACTTGATTCTATGGAAAATGACTTTGGACTACAGCAGAAAAAGATGATAGAAACAGCTGAAAAGGTTGATGATATTGCCAAGAAATGCCTAGCATCGGCAGAAGATGTGCAGACAGTTAAGAAAAAGGTCTGTAAAATTGAAAAACACCAAGAAAAGCAAGAAAATAAATTGTTAATGCTACAAATGGAAAAATCAAACCACACTCTCCGATTCCAGGGTTGGCAAGAACAAACGGGAGAGGACCTGAGAAGCATCCTGGCAGAAGCTCTAGCACCACTGCTTGGCAACGAAGCGGAAAATATAAAAGAGGAGATGGATCTGGCCTATCGGGCCTACTCCAACTTTACGAGAAAAAATAAGTTGCCAGCTGAAGTGGTTGTAAAATTTACTAAACAGCGTCTCAGGGATCAAATTTTGAGATTACATCAGCGTCACCCCTGAAAATTGGAGACCAAACAATTAGAATTTTGAAAGATGTTCCATTTGAAATCAGAATGAAAAGAAAGGAATACAAGGGATTGACCACTTTCTTACAAAAACACCAAATGGGATATAAATGTCTGATACCCGAAGGGCTGATGTTCAAGTTTAAAGATAAAAGGGAAAAAATTGACTCCATCTTTAAGGCTCAAGAATTTTTGAAAAGGCATGCCAGTAAAGAAGAGGGAGCAGAACTGGCCAAGTGGATGTCATCATTAAGCGTGGACGACAGCAGCTCAGAGGGGAGGTGAAGGACGACGAAGCTGAAGGAGCGACTGGACTGAAATATAATTTGAGAGACAAAAGAGGAAAGGACCCCAAAGTTTAAAAAATTTTGTGTTTTTTTTTTTATCTTTTCGGATTATACTTGGAAGAATCACCTCAGAAGGACAATACTAATAATTTAAACACTTTGTTTAACATTGATTAACAGAAGGACGTCTGAAGATGGACACTATGGACTTACTTTGAGTACTAACAGACTAATTTACTAATATAAACTAACACCACTCATTCTTTTCTTTATCCCGCTATATACCTACCCTCTTTTCTTGAATTTAAAAGAAATATCTCTCCTTTTTAGGAGAGGGAATAAATCTTATTCAAAAAAAACCTTTGAAGAGAAGACAATTTTAACCATTACAAAAAGTTATGAATTATAAGTGAAAATAATATATTGCTACCATCCTGGCAAGAAGTTCATATAATATTACTATATAAAGAGAACAATGACTCAGTGTTGCCACAATCATATCAATCTATTTCATTGTGGAATGTGGACTATAAAATGTTTGCTTCAATCATGGCTGATATTTAAAGAAATGTATCTCCAAAGTAATTCGTCCTGATCAGACCGGTTTTGTACCAAAAAGAGTCATGAGAGACAATGTTCGTTTTGTTCTTGATGCAACAGAACATATTAAACGTAAGGGTGCAAAAACAGCCTTTCTATTTTTAGATGCTGAAAAAGCCTTTGAGAATGCATCTTGGACTTTTCTACAAAAAACATTGCAATATTTCAAATGTGGTTTCAGATTTTTGAATTGGATACAGAATATATATACTAAACAACATGCAAAAATTTTAATCAATGGGGTTTTGACAAATGGATTTAAAATAGAAAAAGGAACCTGTCAAGGATGCCCACTCTCTCCACTTCTCTTCATTCTTGTATTGGAAATCTTTGCTTCTAAAATTAGACAAGATTCCAGAATCGAAGGATTAAAAGTAAAGGAGATGAGTTTAAACTAAAGAGTTATGCAAATGACGTGGTCCTTACAATTTCAAACCCCCAACAATCTCTCCAACACATAATGGAGCAAACTGACAAGTTTGAATCCTTTTCAGGTTATAAAATCAACAAGAAGAAAACCAAGATTATTTCAAAATTTTCAACTACTCAAAAAGAGGAACAGATTAAGGAAATTTCAGGATGTGACATAACAAATAATCCAGTCAAATATTTAGGAATATATATCACAGGACAGAATGACACATTATTTAAGGACAATTATATGACAACGCAGTCTAAAATACAAAAAAGATTTTGAAAGATGTTCTAAATTACAACTATCCTGGCTAGGTAGAATCTATGCTATAAAAATGAATGTATTACCAAAATTAAACTTTTTGTTACAGATGATTCCAATTTCAATTCCTGAAAAGACTTTGAGCGACTGGCAAAGACAAATAAATAAATTTGTATGGAACAATAAGAAACCAAGAATAAGATTTAATGTACTGCAGGATGAGAAGAAAAGAGGTGGCCTGGCAATACCTAACATTAAATTATACTACCAAGCTGCTGGGCTAGTTTGGATTTCAGATTGGATCAGAAGTCCTAATGAAAGACTGATAAAATTAGAATTTTCAAATCTTTAATGATGGACTACATAGCTATCTGTGGATTAAAAATCTATATCAAAAAACAAAA
This sequence comes from Gekko japonicus, assembly GCF_001447785.1. NCBI lineage: Eukaryota > Metazoa > Chordata > Lepidosauria > Squamata > Gekkonidae > Gekko > Gekko japonicus. Next base: position 798,933 of record NW_015169798.1, on the reverse strand, counting down.
CCCAAGATAAAAGAAATATAATCAGAGATAGCTTATTTAAAATTTCAGAAATGGTACAAAAGAGAATTAGACCTACAATTCCACTAATAATGTCACCAATAGATACTTATTACGGCAATTAGTAAAGCTAATGATTCCCCTTGCTCGAAAGCTAGTCGGATCCAAATCTAGGGATGCGGTGCTCATCTCCGTTTCCAAGCTCAAGAACCAGCGCTGTTCCGTGGTCATGTGGCCAGCATGAATAAACACTGAGGTGCACGGAACGCTATCACCTTCCCACCAAATCAATTTCTTGCTTTCGAACTGCTAGGTTAGCAGGAGCTGGGGCCAGAGACGGGAGCTCATTCCATCACGTGGCACTAGGGTCTTGAACTGCTGAATTACAGACTTTCGAGTCTGCAGCTCAGCGTCTTAACCTCTGAGCCACTGCGGCCTTATTATGGCAATTACAAAAGAAGAAATAATGATTTTATAACTTTCGGCAATATGATAAACTCACAAGGTGGCATCAAGACATGGCAAGAGATTAAAGAAGAAAGGAAGGAGATACAATAGTGGATATACTTTCAAATTGCTTCCAGGTTAAAAAATGATATCTGCACTAAGAGAAGAGCTATTAATGAACTGATTTTGAGAAGATTGTCTCACAATCTAAAGACATGTATTAGGATGAATTTACAAGCTATTGCTTCAATATGATTTCGAAGGAGAACAGGTTAAACCCTGCATAATCAAATGGATGCAAAATTTTTGTGAGGAAATACAGTTTCGATGTTGGGAAAACCTATGGACTAAAGTTATTAGATTCACTGCTAGTCAAGCATTAAGAGAAAACTGGTACAGGATGTTTTATCGATGCTACGTCACCCAAAAGATATTGCTAAGATATTTAAAAAATGTTAAAATGTACTATACATATACCAGAGCTGTTCTTATTGAATATATTACCAGAAAATTGTAAAAAGCAAGATTCTTATCTCATTATGCAAGAATATTATATGCCAAATATTGGAGGAAAAATTAGGTACCTTCAAAAGAAGAAACTATTAACAAAATACTTGAAACTGCAGAGATGGACAAATTAATTTTGAGAGGACAAAATGAAAGAGACGTTGAGAATACATGGTCAAGGTTTTACAAATGGATGGAAGAACATAACAAATAAACCATATGGACATACAACCAAAGCAGAAGAAAATATGAACTATAACTTTCTTTTTAGTTATGAGTAAAGATTTAGTCAAAAATACAAGGTGGAAAAAATAAAAAATACAACTAGTTAATGTATGAGGTAACTTAAGAGACAAAACAGTGTCGTAAATGGACATCCCCCCCCAATTTTGTATGTACGTTTGTTTCTTTTCTGTTTGTCTTTTATAAAATAAAATTGTTCATAAAAAAAGATATTGCTAAGATGGACAAGAATTACAAAGGGGCTTGCACTTTTTATCATATCAAGATGCAAAGATACTGAAAAAACATACATGAAAAAATTCAAGATATTTTAAAAACTAAATTCCCGATGAATCCAGAGACTATGTTACTGGGAATCCTTCCAGATAATATAGACAGAACCTCACAAGACCTACTTTGATATATGTTGAAAGCTGCCAGAGTAATATTTGCAATGAAATGAAAGACAGAAGAATGTCCTACAACAGATATCTGAAAAGAAAAACTAGGTAAGTATGCAACATTGACAAAACTAACTAAATATAAACAGAAGACCACTGAAAGAATTTCAGCAGAAATGGGAGGCTTACTACTCATGGGGAATTTCACATTACCCAGTTTCACCCGGTTTCAAGCCAGCAGTCATCCATTTAGAAGTGAACCGGTACAGGGCTGCCATTTCACACAGGACTTGCCCCTACCGGAAATGAGCTGGATCAGAAGCGGTTTGGCATTTCAGACTTGCACCGCTTTGTTTTCCCGCCGTTTTTCTCCCGCGCGGGTGATTGATTTTTTTAAACGTTCGATTTATAGCGCTATAGCAGTATAACAAAACACTCCATGCATTCCAATGGGATTGATATAATGCTATTCCGTTATACCGCTGTGTAGATTCTGTCCTCCCCAGACCAGTCCAGGAATGGGAGGGAAAGAATTCTACACATGAACCATACATTACACAAGAACCCAGGAGAGATAGCCTCTCTGGATTTACAGACACAGCCACCAGGATCTCTAGATTAATCCCTCACCAGCCTGAGATTAGAGATCCAGAATCTCAGTTGGCATGTGGATTTTACACTTCCACAACTCTGTCTAGAGCTGTACAGTTAATCTTAGCAAGGTAGCATAATTGGTGAGCGGCTCAGACAACAGGACTTAGCTTGGAGTCAGCTACACATCAATCAGACACTATTTATAAACAAGAATATAGTTTATTCAGTACAGGCTTGCAATCAGACTAGAAGAATTCAAAGGAACAACCTAAGCAATGTTTTGCCTTACTACACAATAATAAGCATATTTACCAAGTCAGGAACAAGTATCAGTCCAGAATAGTCCCAAGGGATTTGGGAACAAGAAGTCCATCTTTGGAAGCATGCAGCCATGTGCTCAGCTGCACAAAAGAGTTCTTTGTTCTGCCTCAGACCACATGGCAGGACAAGAGCATTTCAGTGTCCATCCCAAATCTTACGACCAGGAACTGAACAGAGCGAGAGAGCTTCTCTCATTGGGTTTAAACAGATATAGGGCAATTCCAGTTTTCAAATTAGCTCTGGCCAGGAGCCAATTGAAGTAGACAGGGGGTGTCCAACTTTTGGGTTGTCATGGCTACAACTTCTGAATGGTCAGTTGTCTTGGAGGCCACACCTGCAGTTATGTAATCCCCAAGCACTAACCACTCCTCTATGCTTTACGTGAGTCCTGGCATGTAGGCAAAGCCAGGCGCCATC